>NW_003804859.1:64042-119848 GCF_000255335.2 Galendromus occidentalis | reverse complement strand
AAATTCGTTAAATTCTCGATGTTAGAAATGCTGTGTCCCCACGTGTCCCCCCTCTGTTCTTTTTCTTTGGGGGAGTTTCGGACCTCTACTGACCGCAGAAAAAAAATTGAGGCGCGAAATCCAGCGGTTCTCGAATACTGTCCAGCCAAAGTTGGGATCCGATGTCGTGGATCGGGACCATTCTCATGTAGTTTTTCGAATCGAAAAAATCAATTTTATTCTCGCAGGTGCCAGGGTGGCTGGGGGATGCGGAGAATGCGGTAATCATGGTTCCCCCGCGACTTTCAGAGTCTTACGAACATCTTCAAACCCATAACCGATCAAAATTCCGGGATCGATTTCCATGGACTTTTGTCCACCTAAAATTCGATTTGGCCCCACTGTGCGGCGTACGGAAAACGTCATGTACCTCCTAATCAATGAGAGTCTCGCAAAGCCACTGGAGATAAATTATGATTGATTTTTGCGGCTTTCAAAAGTTTCATCACGACCAAAAATTACATCGTCGAGTCGTCGTCCTCGTCATCGAACGCGTAACCTAGTCACTCCGCTGCGCCTAACGACATCACGTTCACGGAATTAGAACCAACTGATGAACGGTGTGGGCTGAATCGAAATCGCTGCAGTGACAACAATCAGCCTGGATTGGATGACGACTCCATACTATGAAATTCACTGGGAAAAGAGGAGACTCGTTGAACTTCGGTTCGGATTCCGATTGGCCGCGCGGTGCCGTCGATCTCAATCGGTTTCGACTGGGCCACGTCCCGAGATCATCGATAGAGCCGAATGTAATTTGGAAAATTTTTCCTCTATAAGAGAGAGCAGCCATCCCCGGAGCGTCGGACTACGATCGACGGAAACGTTGAGATGCATCCTTCCTTTTCGGTGCCCAGACGGAACTCAGGTTCCTCGTCTCCTGTTCTACCGTCAGACGCCAGATTTGGGAGTCAGTAGGCCGGGAATCGGCTACAAGGAGGCTATTCTTTGAGGACAGCCTCCGGGTCGATGGAGAAGAAGTTCGAAAGAGATGGTGACGATAACCGATTGGAAGACCAACATTTGTTGAAAGCTTCTCAGAGAATCCAACTTGACTTTCGCCGGAGGTTCTGTTTGTCGATGTTGAGCGAAAAAGCGGGAATGTGACCGAGACCCTCCGGATTCCTGGGGCGATCGAGGCCGCAGTAGAGTTTGTCCCAAACGCAAGCCGGGGCTGCTGATGGTGTGAGCGAATATCAACGCATTTTGTGTTGTTTGAATCCGGCATCTGTTTCTCTCTGCTCGTTTGTGAAGCAGCCGAAGATCAATAAAGACATCAAGCTAAAGCCTCGCCCGATTTTCGCTAAATCCAATCGTCAAACAGAACAGCGAGAAGAAAACGAGCCGGGCGATCATGTCGCCAACGACGACGGCGCCTACGACACCGATCGAGAGAACTCTGTGCGCAACCCATCCTCGGCCTGTGAGGGTTCGCGGCCCTTTCTTCCTGCGGAGAGAGCGGCTAAGGAGATTAAACGAAACAATCGAACAAAATCTGAATTCGACCATCGGTTTTCTCGTTTTTCGCAGCTGAACGGTCAGTCGACTTAAGAATGGCCGATCGTACGAAGTTTCAGCGAATCACGTGTGAAGAGATAATATGGGGAGGAGGGAGAGCGGCACGATGAAGAGGGGATGGGCAGGGGGAGGCAATTCGTAAGACGACCGAAGAAGATATAGGGCTGTACGATTCTGATGCAAATTGAGCTTTACCGCGAGACGATTCCGGAGGCTCACGCCGGTTTGAACACATTGTTCTAAAAGAATAGATCTCTCTCAGTCGGAGTCTTCATTCATACGGGTGAGGAAGTGACCGAAGGGTTGAAATCGGAACCGACTATCCCATCCGCGACCAGGGCGCTAAGGCTCCAAATGGATCTTTGACTCGAATCATCCCTCCGACTCAGACAACGGATGAGGATTCACCGAATTCAGAGCTGGGTTCCTATGCTCGTGCGTCGAGACATCCATTCATCGCGGGACGAACGTTCTGAGTTGTTTGAATCCGGCACGTTCACCGATACAAGCGGTTAGACGAGCAATCCATGAGTTTTCCGGGGTTTCGGGAGATTCGGTTGAGAGAGCTTCCACCCGCCTCCACAAAGACCGACGTCGTGACGTGACTCGACGCCGATACCGATTTCGGTCCCTGGAATCGCGGCCGACGGATAAGTGCCTTACCGGCTGAATGAAGGCGGTGTAGTCGGGAAGGTTCCCCCCTCGTGGCAGATTTCAAACGGAGCAGAAATCCACAAGTTTGCTTTCGTCGCTTCCTCTACCGCGTCTTCGACCAGGTCGCGTGTCGGGTCCCCGACCAGGGGACCCTTCCCCACAAACAAGTCGAGGTGCTCCCCCGCCAGAGCTTGTTTTTACCCTTCCCCCGACTGGCGACCCCGGGAAACCTGGGACCCCTGGCTTCATTAAAGGTTTTGTCGACGTCGACAACAGCGCCGACTCGCCCGCCAAAGGAGTCGCGCACACCTCCTCAAACAAACCTGTCTCGACCGACACTTTCCCGGGGAATGCCTTCGAAACGAGACTGCGAGACGAACAGGCATCTCTCGGAATTAGCTCCGGTAGAGGAAGACTGCACGGTTCTTTCCTTTTCGCTGTCACGTGCTCACCAGTGCGCGCGTCTACCCGACCGCTCGTTCGAATCTCACTCGTCGATTTCGTCATGGATCTTCTCCGCGTTTCGTTCTCCTGTCTGTATCTCGGCGGTATTTTTCCCGTCATTGGTCCCCTTGTCCCCCAAGGCTCCCTGTATCCCCAACCTCCAACGAACGAAGAAGCGAACTCACGGACGACCAATGGATGGAGTTCACCCTTCGTCTCCATCGGGTGTGGGTTTGATGCCAGCGAATTTTCTTCCGAGATTAACTCTTCAGGGAACACTCCATCACCGCAAAATTCAAGTCTACGATGAATTGCATAGATGGAAATTGATCTCCTCAACTTGCTCCGTCTTCTATAGCAACTTTAATCTCCGAGCGCGAGTTGAATCTCTCGAGACTTCACGCCACGAAACTCATTCGGGCACATTTGATCCACCGACAAACAGTTTTGATGAAGTTCCGACAATGGGCTCTGGGAGCCGAGCGCGGCCTCCGCTTGACAATTTCGTCGCGAAATTCAGAGCGAGGGTGATGCAACTCCCGAACTCGCGAGTCTCCCGAGTCGACAGGTCCAATGACGCAAGCAGACTCCGAATGCGCACCGGCAAAACGTTTCTTCGGTATGGTTCAATTTCTGCGAATTCTGCAAATTCTGCAAATTCCCTCCATCGAGCTCTCTGTGGATTTGCATCGACACAGAAAGCTTCGGGAACGCGGTTTGCTAGGTCGCGGGGGACGATGTGGGCTGAGGCACAAAATCGGGGACATTGGTCTCAACGAGAGAGGCTACTCGCTCTAAGATTGCGCTCAATGATCAGTATCCCAATCCCAAATAATCCTCCACCGTTACAAAGTAAACTTTGGCAATTATCTCGAATGGTTTCGTCCTGCCGGTGAAATGGGAACGGAAAAGGGCTTCGCAGAGAGAACGGATCGGATTTCGGATCCATTTGAAACAATTTGTAACGCTAGGCTGTCATTTGCTCGAATGACAGCTCGGTGGCGTCAATGCCGGAAAACAATGAACAACGACTTCTGCTTTCGTGTGCTCGATGTCGTCGTTCGGCTCATTAAGCGCGTATGGCAATAATACATCAAATGTTTTGGCCTCCGAAGCGTGCCTTGTTCGGTGACTCGTTGGTTCGTATCGTCATTTTTTTTATGCAATGGGTCCGTCGCTGTGCCGACCACTCCAAACAGTTGAGAGATATCGTACGCTCCGGGCATACGTCGTTCTCGCTCGTGGCGTGTTCACTCTGCCTCGATGCCATTTAGAGCACGGAGCGCCAAACGGTGCTCGCTCGGACAACAACATGTCCTGAATCCTGTACACAACATGATCCTCAAATGATATGGTTGTAGGCGCCGGCGTAGGCGATATAGCCGAGTCTTTCTCGTTGCTACCGAAACCTAGACCAATATAGCAGGGCACACGCAATCTCAACTCTAATGGGTTCCCGATCACCTCCCAATGCGGGAAGCCTTCACGCTGGAGCGGAATCCGGAAACAGCGGGTCGGACCAACGACACAAGGGAGGTGATTAGGAAAATTCACCCCGAACCCGCTACCGGCGTCTCAGAGCTTGCCCGATTCGAGGGCAAGAGGATCGGACCAACGACCTTTGCTCGAGAGGATCCAAGAAGGAGGGAATCATCGAGGAATCGTGATTGAGAAAGGAGGGATGATAAATTTTGTACAGTTTCATTTGATCAATCATCAAGGAATGGGCGACATGTTTTCATGGGAACATTTGATTCATGAATTCAATTTCGGATCGAGCATCCAGAAATCCACTCAATGCCAACTTCGGCTCGATCTCATCCGCCCTTCTTCAATACAGTCACAGCAAACGGAACTGTGATGTGTGTTTGTGGTAAGCATGGAGTGAAGGGCATATCGAGAGATGTTGAATGGTCGCCTCAAATGTGGGTGGACCACGGTACTTGGGCAGAGACGACGGCAACTCGGAATCGCAGTCGGGCGAGCAGCTAGTCGGGCAGCGAGACACCGCACAAAGAGTGTCTTTTGTAAGTGCCGTGAACGAGCGAGCACTTCGCTAGCACTTCTCGCTCGCAGTGCCTCTCATCAACAGCTTTGTCAGCCGGGTGTCATCTGAGCAGGAGAAGACGACGACGACGACGGCAAGACGTATCAACACCACCCACTCAGGGAAGGGCATGGCACTTCAGAGAGTATTGCCTGATCTATATCTTGGAACCTCACGATATCTAGCGCTCCAACAAGTCGGTAATTACAAATCGTTGACAAGAGTCGAGGAAGCTATCGCTTTCTGCAAACGACAACACCAGGCCTGTTATCAGAGCAGCCAGGAAGTTCGTCGATGGACTTTGTTCGGAAGGGAAAAAGGGTCGATCGTATTTCTCCATCGACACCCGGGGCGAGATTGCGTGAGGATCCGTATGGGACTGGGGCTAATTGACAATCGACACACTGTTTCCATGTGGAACCGCGTAACAGGCGTCGGTACGACGAGCAGACGTCTATGAAGTTTTGTCAGCCGGGAAAGTGTCGCCACGAGCGTCCTGCGGGCAATCGATGCGACAACACATGAGATTCCCCGCAGGAGCGTCCAATGACACAATTAGGGGTCTCTGTGGACGAAACGTCGGAACGCTGGGCGATAATACTCTCCAGATCGCGAACGGGATCCCTGAGCGGAGTATCGGGTCGTCCGAGATTTTTTCCGTAGACCAACTTGTCGGTAAGATGCGATCTGAGGGTTCCAGACTCCGATTTCCGGAACGGAAAGTTCTCCCGGGCCAATGCCGCGCCGACAAGGACGACACTGCCGATGAGCTGGCGAACATTCTGTAAATGGGCCGCAACGTTGGTGGTCAACGGCGGTAACAATGCGCCCGCCCGCCTGCCCGCCTGGCGAACCTACCAGCCAACCAGGAACCACACCTCATCGGAAGAGGAAAGATTCATGTGATAAATTCCCTTCTGCTCAGCCAGCACCGTCGCCTTCACCGTCGTCGTCGCCGTCGTCACCGCCATGACTAACCAAGCAGCCGAAGATTAGCCGCGGCGGCTATTGCAGAACGGGCACAATCATGACTCGATGATACGGCGTGTCGTCGCGATGATATATCGCGTCCTCGTTGTCGTCTCGTTTATGTTCTTGATGCTGTCGGTGGGCGTCTTACGATACGCGCGCTATTGAGGTGGACCACCACACTATCGGTGCGTCGACCGGCCGTTTCTTCTGTCTGGCCGTACATCGCGCCACACTTGAATGACAATTGCTCACTGCCAAAGCTGAAGGAGTTTCTTCCTCGTTATCATCGACCGCTGGCTGGAGGCCCAGGTGTAAATGGAATGCTTACGAATGCTAACGTAGAGAAGTGTCAGAGAATGAAGTTCTTACCCGCGCTCTGAGGAATGTGTTCGCGTTGTTCATCGTCGAAGTCGTTGACGACGCTTTCGTAGCTCGCCTTTGAATTCGAAACAGAAAAATACCAAGTGGGCTGGGCAAAGCTGGGGCAGTTTGCCGGGTACGCTCGTCACCTCCGATGGAGGGCTCGATTCTTACCTTTTGCCTTCGCCTACCACACGGTGCAGGAGGAAGAGAAGGCAGCGTTCCTCAAGCCCTAAGGGGTGTAGTTTGGGCTCGTTCAACGCTGTCACAGTGTTATCATCGGATCGAGACGGCGCGCCGTTGTTGACGTCGAAGACACTTCGAGCGAAAGATCGATTTCCCTCGTGATTTATCAATCAATTATGAGATATTCGCTCTCTCGATGATCACCCAATCAATCCACGGTGAGCAAGTAGGTTCTCAGAGCTATCATTTGTCGGCCGAGCTTTTCCCGATCTTTCGACTCATACACATACATATGGACATCATTTTCTGCCGACTTCGATATGCACAGCGCCCGAGGACGCACTCCCTTCTAATCGAACGCTCCGGTGTATTCCGAAAAACAGGAACGAAGATTCTCCCCTCCCTCGTTTCACTGAAAGTCATCGCCTCGCTGGGCAAACAAAGTTCCCGGGACTCGTTCGGAGAACGATCGATGGAAGATTTTCGAACGGTTGCTGCTGTCAATATTTCTCTTCATATTTTCGCGCCTCTGTTCAGCCTGGGCGTTGCTGGATGGTCTTCCAAAGTTGTCGATACTTTAGAATTTCCATTAATTTTTAATTTCTGTAACTTGATAATCGCCTACAAGAAAGTCTCTTCTCATGAAAATTCAATGAGCCGTCGACCCCGTATTTCTTCGGAAAGCCGAAATCAGGAAAACACTCCAACCGGCAAGGAGGAGGAGTTTTTGAACCAATTTCTCAGCGATCGTGTTTTTATTGACGATGCACTGGCCCTTCACTCGTTCAACTGGCCGGCTTGCCGACGACATGCACGACGTAGAAAGACGCTAATAAATTTTCATTGCAGCCTCTCATTTCATACCGCTCGGCCCTTCAATACTCCCCAGAGCCGGAGTGAGACTGTCAGTCATGCAGACACGTTCTATGACGCGGCCGCCGTTGGAATTTCGGAGCAAACTCCTAATATGCATCCTTAATCCGTTGCGATTTTGTCTCCGTTTCGATTTTCTGTGCGAATGGACAAACGAACTGAAGAAGCAACTAAAAACAAATTCGAGTCGACGGGTGCGTCGTCCATTCGAAGGGAATTCGGGTAGACAGCCGGCGAGGTAGACTGACGACCGCTTCAGAATTTGTTTGACGCCGAGTAGATGAAGCAGCACTTGATGTCAAAACGTTTCAATTCGTCAAATCGCTGGCCGATGTTGTTTTGAGGAGGCATCCTCGACGGCGGCAGAGCGTCCGCACCAGCGACTGACGGAGCTGGGCTTCAATGGATCAATCGATCGATCGCTGGCTCGATCGAGCAATGGAGGGATCGGCGGGGCTGTGGAGCGGGGTAGCAGCGGCGGCAACAGCTTTCGGGGGTGCGCTGGCCACCGCACCAGTTTTCTCAGTCTGGCAGCTATCGAGACTCTGTTTGCCAGAGTCTCAAACCTGAAGTCGTCTACAATCTCAAGAGATACTGCTTGGATGCAGGTCAACAATGTGAGCTCGGAGTGTTTGCAGTTCCCAGCCCAAAGATAAAGGAATTCTGACTCGGGGGAATCCTCAAAATCGTAGTTCATTCGAAGTGAGTCACAAAAGATTTCTCGAGTCGATCGGGAACATTTTTCGATGGATATGGGAGCTGGAAGAAGAATTTCGATAACCCACATGAGTTGAAGTGTTCGCGGACTTATCATGAATTTCTCGGAGGAACTGTAGGCGCTTCAGCCCGACTCGCACGTTCTCGTGGCTATTAGCCGATTCTGGAACATTCCAGGATTTTACAACTTTCTACACAGTTCCAGATAGCGCATCGTATCCAGTTTATCGGCACCTTTGTTCCGAGGATTTTGGTCGTCTTGTAATTTATGTCTTTGTCTTACCGTCTATCGCTAGTCAACCGTCTGTCTGAATCTGTCTTCGGCTGATAACAGAACGCACAAATACCAGACGTTACTGCATAACGTTTTATTGAACCAGCAGACAGACTATCCGGAATGAGAAAAACCCGAAACGGTGAGAGTTCTTCTGAGAAAATTTTTATTATGCATTTATTTTTCACAGCACGCTCGAATCATCTGCTTTTGTTTAGAGAATCACGAGTCGCAACAGCTGCTGCCGCTGCTGCTAGCTAGAATGAATTCTAAGGCCCGGAATCAGAATGCGGGTCACGTGCCTCGTATTCGGAGACATTACACGATCGACTCTCGAAATAGAAACGGAGCGAGCGACAACATTTTCCTCTGAACCGCGTTAACGTTGTCAACGAGATCGACGTAAGACGTGGAGGAACGCCGTCACCGGACTTGTTGTTCAGATTATGCCGACCTTTATTTCATCCGAAAGCAAATTTCTGGATTCTGTAACCAGCTCTGGAGAAGGATTCAGCTGTGCTTCTCTTCGCTTTCTTCCCCAGCTATGATTCCTGCCCAATTGGACTCCAACCAATATGCTACGGGCACAAGACCCGGCAGAGAATTTTTCGATACCACGCCGACGTGGTCGTCTCCTCCGCGCAGATGATCATTTTGTTCCACGCTTCCCTCATGAGCAACATCCGTGTATTTCGATGACCGAGCAGGCACGGGGCTAGGGTTCCTAAGCGGAATGAGACATAGAATATGCTCAGAATTAACGACCAGTAATATATTCATCGTCCGACCCTAATTCCGTGTCAAAGCAGTTTAGGAGAGAATACATCATGGTGGTGCATCGAAATCACCGAAAAGTCACCCAAGACTTCAGGAAAATCGTAAGATGAAGTCAATTGTGCTCATCAGAGAGTACATGTCGCAGAATAGTCGGATGGGCTCGAAAACACACTCTTGCATAAGGGGAATTCTGGCCCAAGTACGGCCGAGGAGCAAACCTGTATGCGGTAGCAGAACCGTTCGCTGCGGCGGATGCTGCACAATCGAATCAGAGAGCGGTATCCAGACAGTGATAGAAGGACAATGGAGGAATCTGAATGCGGGAGATTAATATTGAGCGGACGACCGAATGAAGGGACGAGCAAGCGGGCGGACGAGCGGATGAACACGGGTCTCCACCGCCCGACAGAGACTAACTCTTTTGAGGGAAAGATTGTAAAATAGGAGTCTGCCCGAGGCCATGAGGGAGCTCTCATACGACGACACGGGGAACGAGGGTATCAACTCCAATTAGAGGACATTATGGCGCACGGAAGCGGAAGTCGCTTTCGCTTTCCTTCTTTTCGTTCTCCTGCCGTCGCTTCTCTGGAGCGTTTCGAAAACGGAAATGAGGATCTCGTCGCCAATCAGCCAGCCAAAGCCATCGTTTGGGGGTCAACGTTTCTGAATGGAGAGTGTCCTTTCCTCTATCCTTCGCCAGGAACAGTTCAGCGCATCGGCCGGACGGATTCCCGATTGCGCTAACGACTCCTGCTGACGGACTCCTTTGAGCAGAAATTCCGAGCGTGACGAGATTTCTCGAGCCCGATGTTCAGACGCCAGGGTATTTATGGAACCTCAGCTCAATTCCCAACGGATGCTCTGGGACAGAATTTCGATCCCTGGGAAGATCCGCGTCCGTGCTGCCCATCGACGACGGGATTTTGAGCCCTCGAATTGAGTTTGGTTGAGAATCGTATCCATCGGCTCGAAAAACCAGCGAGACGCTGCATCGATGGGACACCGACGAACTATTCGTTCGCGGTGAAAATGCTCGTTTAGAGAACGTGTCGCGTTCTTCAAGTCATTATTTGTCGCACGCAGATGACGGGCTGGGCCCAGATTCGGAGAAACCAAAGTCCGCTTGTAAAAGCGAATCGTAAGTCGAAGAAACCATTATTTTTTCTTAAGGCTGCCGAATCGGCAGCCCCACCAGCAGCAGTGTTCGAAAATTCGTTTCGAGGGTTCTGAGTGTTAAGTGTGGTCAATGGAAACGCCGCGAGGGCTTGGCTAGGTACCTCTTCTCCCTGTTTATCTCTCTCTCTTCTTTCTGCTGCTCGATGCTCTTCTGGTTTCTGCTGACTCCTGCGTCAGAGAAACGGATGAATCCAGCGGCCGGCAGCTAAGAGCCGCCAATAGACAAGCAACTGGTGGAGCATCGAGAGCTCCATTCAGCCAGAATCGAAGAAGTAGCGAGCGTAGGAACGAACGCACAGATTTCTTCATTACATTCCGAGCCCAACCCAAGTCCAACACTTCAGATCGGGGCACCCGGACGCCGAATGCCACCGGGAATACTAATGGACCTTTGGAACTTTATGGATTGGTAGCTCGCTCGCTCGCTTGGATGGTCAGAACCCGCTTGACTACGCGCTGATACTGGTTCCCATACGCGCCGCAGCTTGTTTTTGGTGGACTTTCTGTTCGGTGCGGCTGGTCGGTCAGCGTTCGCAAGACTTCGATCCGTGAGCGATCGGCAGAAGAAGGAGAAACATCCAGGAAGCCAGCTTCGTAGCAAACCAACTTCGAGTCGCCAGAATCTTCCCGGTGGATTAACACGCTCTTGCGGTGTCTGGGTCCCAGGGCGTGGAAAACAATTTTCTGTCTTTCCTGTGAGCGGGACCGTTTACGGTTCTGAGATATCGACTTCTTGTTCCCACTGCCGCCGCATTTAGGTAATGACTTGCACCGCGCATGGTTGAACACCCGAGCTTGGATATCATGCCTTATGATACCTTCTCGGAGGTTCCCACTCCGGTGGACCCGAACGTGGGTTTCGTCCGTCCGGAGACGATGGGATAGTTTTGTCTCTAGACTCGGCATCGACCGCATTTGAATGCTATCTCATTAGTCGCTCACTGCGGCAGAGAACTTAGATTCGATCTGACCGCGGAACAGAGGCAAGTTCCGAATTCGAGTATGTATTCCCTTCCGCTGATCCCTCTCCTGTAATCTCTTGAGTCTGGACTCGATCGATTTTTCCGACGAATTCGGGAGCTTCATCCTCCTCTCATTGCTCGGATGAATAAAACGTAACTCCAATCCCCTCTATTCATCGTTCCAGAATATCGCCAAACAGTGGGCTAAACCTTATCGGCATCAAAAGCGAAATACGTCCGCGTCTTCTCCGAGTATTCTCACCCTTTCTCCGGTTACAGTGAAGCGTACCGGAGGACTTCTAGTAATTCAGCGGGATTTCCACTGTGATTTGCATAAGGCATGACTGGCAATCGTTTCCACAGCGAACTCTTTGTCACGAGCTCGGAATCTGCGCGACGGGTCACTGTCTCTTACACATGATAAATGTCGAATGAAATCCCCGCGCTGCTACGAACCCCCAGGACGGGAACTCTGCTGGTCCGCAAAGAAACCCGCAGGATCAAAAATCTCCCTATAAGAGATTTCGACGCTTCCAACCCCCGATTACGTATTGCTGGGAAAGCATCAACGTGGAAGAGAGTTCAGAATATTGGGCATCGCGTTCAATCATCCTGAGATAGACCACCCCTCCCTCGATCTCGGTCTGGCCTCGAAGCCGGCTCCCGGGAGAGAGGATCCCCCAAGACTGAATTTCCTGTGTCATCGCTGAGGGAAAAGATGCAGGCAGAGTTCGTCCCTCCCTGCACTGAAACGTCGTCGTCGAACCGGCAAGGTTTTCTTTCAGGCTTTTCACGGGCGTCCCTTGCTAAGTGCTTGCCTCCGTTCGCGGAACGAATCGAACGGGAGATCTTCTCGCTGCAATGCGGACACTCTTGATTTTTCTCTGGTTGCCTGCTCCTGGAGTTTTTTGCCCTCAAGATATGCGACGCCATTTTGCGCCGAATTGTTCGCCTTACTCCGAAATTCTCAAAACCACCATTGGGGCGAGCCATTGGAAGAGCCCTGGGGTAAAAGTCGCTATTTTTATTCATTTTCACAGCAACAAAATACATAGCATTTCAGTCTGAGGGCATATCTGTGCGTCTGAAGTTCAGAATGCGATTCGGAAGTCGTAGACTGTCAACGATTCCACCTCGGAGCGGAGTTCGGCGCCCACAAAACTCTACTTTCGAAGCGAGGGAGAGCCGAGGTGCATTCTGTGAGGGGTGGAAGTTTGTCGAGTCGTCCTGATAAGAGACCGGTTGCTGCTGACGGTAGATATCCGTTACATATGCCACGCGATCCCCGGAGTTCCGCCCTCCATTCGACGACAAACACGAGGAACGAACGACAGGAAGTTCGGCGGCAACTATCGTTGACATTTGTATTTTCTTTTTTTCTCTCGTTTCCCCCTGAAGGGGTGGATAATTCGAACCAACAATGAGGTAAATTCCATCTACCCTGGGGCGGAGTCAAGTACTTGGGTCAGAGTCGGCTCGGAAGGCTCCAGAGCGAGGTCGTCGCCGCTCCTCTCTCACCGGGCGTAATTTTAGAGGAGGTCTGCCGCTTCTTCCAACGCAAATCAAAATAGCTCCTGCCGTGTCTTCGAGCCCGGGTCGCGTCGACGGCGTTGTTCTTATCTCCTAGTTTTTTTATTTTCTCTCGGAAGAGGGAACTGGGTGCGGGAACAGCCGGTAGACGAAGATGGAGACGGCTCGGGAGAAGAATGAGCACAACGAAAGAACGATGGAGGATCCAGGGGGACGCGGGAACGAGAACCAAGTGGGGCCAAAAGGAGCTGGTCGAGGGAAGACCAACGCCCACTTGTCATACTCGAAGTGACAGAAGACGTCTGCGATTTTCTAAAAATTACCTCCGAGAGAGAAACTCGGAGCGCAAGGAGTCCACGAACTTGAAGAAAAACAGCGAAACGGGTGAGTGGATTCGGCTGACGTGGACCGATGCGCAGTCAGACACGATGGGAGGAGGGCATACCTCGAGAACCGCGTAGGGGGAGTGCATCCCGTGAACATACACTGCTCACATGCATGCTCCGAGGGTAAGAACGGGACGGACGGTTCAATAATTGATAGAGGGCAGGAAGGGAGGCTGGTAAATTGTGAGCGGGGTCAAAAACTCTAAATGCAGCTTTTTCTAATATCATGTCGTACTCTGGAAATACGCCTTCCGTTCTCGCCTGGAGACTCATCAACTATGATAATCATGTGATCGTATATTTGTCGGAAGGGAATATTGTCTGTCCAAAGACTCCTTCCTGAGAGACGTTCCTCTCCGATTTTAGAGGGTCGGGAAGATCAAACGTGGATGTATATCAGACTGACGTAGCATTCCTGACACCGGATCCCGCAAGATGTTCTATATCGAAGCTTCCGCTCCTGATGTTGGAGTTTTACCGGGAGCGGAACGCTGAAAAGTCCCTAGAACAGAGGACTACTCAGTTTGGAAGCTCAGTTAGTCCGAGAAAATTAGCCGTGGGGTACTTGATGGCATACGGAGGCTGACTTACTCAGTGCGCTTGTATAGCTTCATGTATAGCTAAGAAATCGTATAGCTAAGATCCCCTTCTTTCATCTGGCGGAGATAACTCATATCCTCGGGATCATTATTTTTGAGCGAGATTCCGCTGAATAGGCAATATGCTCCGCGAAATATCTCATCAGTAAGCTGATCCAATAATAATGGCGGTGCGGATCAGCATCTTTCCAAGGCATTTTTCTTCAATCGAATACTCGACCATGGATATCTTGGCACGGGCCTGGATACGTGGCGAGAGGGTTATAGAGGAGATATTGAAGAGGAGAACACTCCCGGACGACTCTTCGGCAGCGAGAAGCGGCGAATTATTTATTAATTCACCTATTAGACAGAAATTCGCTTCATGCATGTTGAGCATTTGTGAACCAGAGGTAGGTGGAGAGGACATCAACAAAATCATTGATCCGTCAAATATTGAAACTCCCAGAACGGAGTTCACCCAGAAGCATCGAATCCCGGAAATCCTCAAATTCTTGCTCCGGATTCTCACGCTATCGAATCGCACCGACCGCTCGAGCACCTTCAACGGAAGATAAGCGGGTGCTCTCGAGTTTTGGTGTACCTTGAAATAATAAACCGGTGTTTGCTTTTAGTCGGACGGCAGATGGATGCATGAGTCTCTACTCATTAGAATTTCGTTGTTTTGCTCGATAGGACATGGGAGGCGTTACCAGAAGCGTTCGTTAGACTTCGATGCGCCCCAAGAAACATACGAGCACACATAGAGCGTTCAGATACCGCGGCGAAGCTACGTCGCGCCGCACCGCCGATGGAGACAATTAGTGAACAACGTGGTGTTTTGGTAATGTTGCAAAGCTTCGGAGACAGCGGCCTCAGCGGTGGCATCGACTTCGAAACACTTAACGCCTCGCCTAGCAGCTTCGTCGCTCCCTAATGAATGGCGCTCTATGGCGTTTTGAATTAGTCATGATTTTCTCCATCTACGACAATGCTTCCGCGCTCAACGAAATTCCGGCGCGAGAGTCTGATGCAGCGATTCTCATCTTATGAAACCGGAGATTCCGTATCGAGCATCATGGGAGACCAAATGATCGTTTCTCACCTATAGAGCTATGGATAGATGCTCTCTCTCTGCAGCTAAATCGCCGGAAGATGCCGCAATCCCCAGGAAGAACTCAGGAGGGCGTCAATGGTCAGGTGGGAGATCTTTCCCTTCCCCTCAATCCGTAATAAGGAGCACCCCTACGCGATCGGAAGTTCTGCGGACATTCGCATCTTGAAAGGATCGAGACGTAAATGGAAGAAATGCGGAAAATTCTTCCAGAAATGCATCTGATCTCGTAACGCCCGGACGAGAGTCCATTGGATGATACTCGGGGACACTCCCGAGAATGATTTTCTGCCCGAGACCGCCTCGTTGGAGGCTCGGTTCCCTTTGTCGGAGCGGTTTGTTGTACCTCCAAACTCGGATCCGTCGTCGCTGTGGCAGCTCGTTTTCATTTCTTCTTCTGCTCAGTTTTCCATCGGCAAGCCGAGAGAAAAAAGGGATCGAGCGGGCGAGCCGAACGGACAGACGTCTGGAATCGAAACATGAACCGCGTCTGGAAAATTTGAAAATATTGCGCTGTCACCACCACATCCGATGCTTTGTCAACGTCTGTTTCCCCTTCCCTTTTTCATCTTTACTTTCTCGAACGGCTGTCGTCCCGGCCGCCACTGTGGTCCACCTGCAAAACAGAAGGACTCGAGACCATCGCCAGCTTCCGAGCAGGGGCGCGGAGAGAAACACGCCCGCTCGTCACTTTTCGACGGATGCACTGTGTAGAGTCGAGATCGAAGGGGACATCCGATTCTGAACTCCGTTGCGGTCCTTCGATCAAAGGGCCTTCGCATGAGGTCATACAGAAGACATTGAACACGGAATAGAGGGAGAAATCACTTCTTCCGGACGAGAAAAACGGATGCGTCTCAGGATCTTCAGTGGTCACGACTCGCATAACCCATATCATTCGTTTTCAGGAAGGATACACCATTGGAAGGAGTCGATTCCGAAGAGAATTTGTTCCCGATAATGATGAGACGATTCTTCGGAAGAACGTACGACTTGCGATCGAGCTGAAGTTCCTCTCGCGGAAAGGCAGGCAAAACAACCGATGAGAGGTTCCGGGAAACGAGTCGAGTCTAATAAACTAAAGTAAATGATAAAAAAGAAAACACTGAGGAACAGGGATGATCGCTCTCGAGAGTCGTAAACATGACTCCCGGTTCCGTCGCAAGATCGTAAACGCCATTCGTAATTAAAATCAAGTCGTCTTGTTTCTGTTGTTATGACATGGCTGGTTGTTATGACGGCGCGTGAGGCCCAGCTGCAGTGATGATCCCGATGTTAGTTTTGTTCATTAGGATTCGTTGGTTGTTAAAACAGTTTCATTTTCGGAAGCCGAATATGACTCTGCCTACCGAATATGGGAACTGCGGCTGCTCCCATCATCAGCGGTGTTGGCGGCAACGTTAGCAGTACGCGCCGACCGGCCGAAACAAAAGTTAATTCGCTGCCGGACGGACGGTGTTTTAGTATTGGGCGGCACGGCAGAAGAAAGGAGTTGCCTTTTCCGTCGACATCGCCGTATGCTCGATGGCCGAGCTCTCTGCCAAAGTCGGAGCTCAGCGCCGAAAAGGCGCAGCGGTACGAGTGTACCGCAAGGGTTCTGCGTCGAGGCGTGGACCAGCGACTTCGCTAATTTCTCCTGGTGTTCCCTCCCTCTATCCAGAGGACTTTTTGCAGAAAAGTCGCGGATCGACACCATGGAAATTTAGCATCGGTTCTGGCAGTGGACTTTTCAGAAAAAGTCCATCTTTCCCGATGCGAGGAGTTCTTCGCACAGCACTGCGAACAGGAGTGGTTCGACTTCTGTGGCGTTCCCTACGGTGGTGATCTATGTCGACGAAAGATGCCACCGCTCTTAGTGGATCAGCGACTATCTGCTTCACTAATGCACGGAGTCGGCTGAAGAAGAGAAGAAAAAAAGACACCGGACACAGAAGACGCCCCGAGTCAAGCTGCGCGATCCTGACAGAGCGCTTCAGTTTTTGAGCATTCCGACTTTTTCGCAATTAGGAGTTCTCTTGCGTGTCCGGAATCGAGATGAGCACGACACGATATTGATTCAGCTCAAGAGGGTCGAGTCATTCCGAGAACTGGGACTTTCGAGCTTGAAAGCGACGCTCGTGAGATATGCGGGAATCGATGGAATCTCTTGACTTGGTGAGTTCTCGAAATCCGAACAAGTGCCTAGGCGGACCAGCGTCGTGGGAATTACGTGGCTGCGATTCCCCTGACTCCTCGACGGAACGGAGGGAGTTCGTTCATTCCGTACGTCGATCCCGAGTCAAGTCGTCTCTGTTTTGAGACCCTGTAGAGCACAGAGAATTGAATTTTAAAGTACACAAAACGCTTTTCAACTCCTCTGCATGATCGAATACATAAATTGAAAAGCTGGGCTGCGCACTGACTGCGATTCGCGAGAGCGGCACCGGAAGGAATCAGGACGAGACGAATTTCGTTAGATCTACCACAACGAAATTCATTGTTCGAGCTGCAGCGGCAATTCGACACTGTCAATCCAGCTTCTTACGTTTCTGGCTGACTGACTGGCTGGTCGGCTAGAAGGCGGAACGACCGACCGACCGAACCACCGACCGTCGTTCACTCTGTCCGGAGTTCGAGTACCGCGCGGCTTGCCTCAACTGATGGCTTGTTCGTGATAGAAGCAAACGGCTGGATGGAAGCAGAGACTTCATCAACTTCGGTTCGGACCTTCGGAATGCAGCGTTTTAAAACCGAAAAGCACTTGACTTCTTTTCAGAGTGCGCGGCGCCGCAAGTAGGAGCGCTGCTCAGAATTCTTCTATACAACTCACTGAAGGAAGAATGGACAGCGAAGAAACTCAAAACGGAACGCTGTCATGGCTCGACATCGGCGACGGCCGCGGCAACGTCTGTCAGTTCGGTTCTCGACCGGATACCACTCATGAAAATTGGGAGGATTCTGTTTTTCCCTCCGCCTGGAGAATGAAGAGTTGGAAACGAGGAGTCTTGAAAGAAAAGAGTGTGTTTCATATCTTCTCGACACACAACAGACGACTTCGGAGCTTCGACAATCTTGAATTCCTACCCGCCATTGGAGCGCTCTCGAACGAGGAGCGTTAGTTGGCGCCGTCATTGAAATTCCCCATGCGAAATCCACGACAGATCCAGCCCCTGGTTCCCAGGTCGGACTAGAGGCTTTGTTTGTCAATTTACGTTTTTTCTCCGTGGACTTTTTCTACGCTTTCGAGCTTATTTGTCGCGCCGCACCGAGAGCTGCACCGGATATGGTGGCGTAACCTTAGAATTACCGAAAATTGTGGGAAGCTCCGGACAAAGCTCGGAATCAGCCGGCGTGAGAATGGAGGAAGAACTCGGAATCCTTCTCTGGCAGAGTTCGGTGCTCGGAACGAATAGAGATGTTCGGTCAGGTTCTTTTCCTATATGGGGAAGGTACTCAGCGCATGGACCGAAATTATTATCACCAGGATTCCGCATATCGCCAGCTCCACGAGCGTCAGACTCGGTCTTACTCAGACTACGGTTCACTGAATCTCGACAGCTCGACAGATGTACTGAATCCTTTCACAGTCCCTATATGGAGTCTTTAATCGTCTCCCTCCCCCCATCGCCCTCTTTCCGATTCCCTCCCAATTAGTCAATTGGACTCTGGAAAATGTCGGAATCATGCAATTTCTGGAGAAGGACCCGACGGTATATGATGTTCGGAACTCGGGAAGAACGAAGACAGGCCTGTCCGCGTAGTTGAAGAGAGGAGAAGAGGGGAGTGAGGAGACAGAGAAGCCCGAAGAAAACGCGTGACGGATTCCCGTGGTGCAATCGAAACCAGCGGCGCCGCTCCGCGCTGTTCGGGATCAAATCTAATTCTCACTAAAAGCCACCGGTACACGACAACACAGTTAGTCTCAGCCAAACCGAAAGACAGCCGGACGGACGCGAGAAGCTGAAAAGAAATATGGCTCTCATTGATATAAAAGCCGGTTCTGTGACCGACCACCTCCCCCAAAGGTCATTCAGAAGGAGGCAGAAAAAAAGTTCGACGACGCGCAAACCGCTGTTGCCGCCGCGGTTTGCTTGCCGCCGATGTTCACACGTACACACTCACACACTTCAATCTTGAAGCTGGCGGGTCTCGACGCCGACCAGGCCGCCTCCGGAATCTATTCTCATGGCGTTTCCGTTCTGTTTCAAAAACGACCCACGCGATCACGGTCTTCCATGAGAAGCTTTTTCTCCTTTTAATACTCTATACTTCAAGACTTGATGCTTCGTCTTCTGCCGCCACCGCCGATGACGATGACAAACTGGCCACCGAACCCGGCTAAATCGAATCGTTCTTTCATAAAGGCTGTCGGTCGTTGCGTGCTCCAGTTCGGCTCGATTAGATCATCGTCCGCTCTTCTGGATGAGAACCTCATTTTTCCAAAAACAGCGCCATCGCAATCGAGACCTTTCCGTCAATTTTCTCTTCTGAAAAAAAAGCTTGTCGCCACCAATCCGGGGATTCAGGTTCTCGACCTCTCGGCGGGGTCTCAGTCGAATCAGAATTTCAAATAAAGCGATTCCGAGATCGTTCGTGCAGTGCGGGGAGAAGAAACGCTGTCGCTGCGGCGGTTTTTGTGCTAGAGTTTAATTGGGGAAGGCGATTCATCCCGGCGAATGTCGTTCGCCGTCTTCGAGTTCGGTGCACTCCGCATTAGTTGAAGTTTGTCATTTGGGTCCTCCCTGTTTTTGCGAAGGGCTTCGTTCAACCGCGTGCTTCCCCTCGATCATCGTCTTCCGACCTGAAACAGTCTGCTCGTCTGAGCACTCACTCGCGTATTTGTGCAACGCCGATGAAGTGATGGCCCGACGGCGGAGAGAGGACGAGCGACGTTCGAACAACAAAATAATGGCTGTGATCTATGCCAACACTTTTTGGAGGAGTGGCATCGTCTCCTGTCATGCGTCATTGAATCCGGTCTTGTGTACGGCCAGAAGAACAACAAAAATCGCCAGAAGCAAGGAAGCAAGCGAGTGGCCAGCATCATCAGCGTGAATGAAACTCGACTCCGAAATGAGACGAAACTGTGTATCCCATATCAAGATACGATCGAACCATAAAGATTTTGTGTATCAATTCCCTATTCGATGCAGTGATTGTCGCTCTTCGCAGGACCGCTTCTGATCACCGGGACAGAATTCGATGAGCTCCGTGATCGCGCCGCTTCGGGCAAAGCTACAACTCATCGTTGAGCGGTCTCCGCGCAATGCTCCCGGTGATAGAACTCGGAGTCTAGGAAGTTGCTGGTGGCGCATAGGATTCTACAGTCGTTCTGCGAGCTCCGAAGTGCGTCTTCTGAAATTTCAGTCCAAATATGTGCCGGTGTTGATCGAGAATAACACAATTTCCTCGATTAAAAGGACTTCGCCGATAGCGTCATTTGTTACAGAAAAATATTCTGCGCACCACGTGCATCCTATTCCGAGAATCGATCATCGGAGCTCCGGAAAGATGATCTAGCGCTGCGACGTATCGCGTTACCCTGACGATCTGTTGTCCCGCTTCGACCCTGAATCCTTGAGAATACGAGCATCGAACGGCGCGACCTGCTCTGAGAGCAGAATCCACGACGGTCATCCGCCGAGTCCGGTGGGCCGCGTTTCCTCGGAGGGGAAGTTTCCCAGCTCGGAATGATGGCATAGACGGCATCATCCATTTCATGGAATTTCATCGGATCCGAATGGGGGGATCCTCCACGGGAGTCTGTCAGCTTGCGCCTCGGAGAACGGGCGCTGAATTTCAAAAATATCCTCCCGATGGAGAACATCACAGCCTATGCTAGAGAGCTCGATTCAGCGCTCGTGGATCTGCCCCCGGGAAGATAAGATCCAAGATCGTCAACTAGGGACAGGCGAGTATTTTTGTTCCTCCATTTCGTTCACAGGAATGTATAGTCCCGCGTGCTGAGGAAGTTGCCGCCTAGTTTGAGCGTGTCGCCTTGCCCTATTACTCAAAATTATGGAGGTAAAAAAAACATGATTTTGCATGATGAGGGATCTCCTCGGAAAATTCATCTGAAGATAGAGCTAGTGGACCATGGGGCATTAATGTGCGAACACTGGAAACTTTCAACGGGTGATTTCCGAGAGCGGGTTCCGCGATATCGAGACGTTGAATTGAATGAGGGCCCTTCCTGTCGTCTCATATTCCCGAAGGAAAGGTTGAGCAGTCGATCGGCCAGGTCGCAAAATCTTACGGGTGAGATTCTCAGAGAAAAACTCGCTTCCACGCCCCGCTCATCCTGAATCTTGAAGTCAAAGAGTCCGGGGCTACCACCTAGTCATCCGAGGAGCGTCTGCATTTTGCTCCTGCATCTATTGAACGGAATGGCATCTCGAATGTCTCGAGATGACGGCGAGCAGAGAACTTATAATGATGTCAACAAGAACCGCGATGAAGAAAACTATGGAACGAAAGATGAAGGGAAAGGAGCCTAACGTTCGGCGAAGTTGCACCGCCGAAAGAATCCGGGTTGAGTCCTCAATCCTCTTTCTTCTGATGCGGTAGCCGCCGCGCCGCCCCACGCCCACAACGGCGCAAAATCAAAAACAGACGGACAATAAAGCAAAGTTGGATTTCAGTTCATTGAATTTATGCACACACTCATCACCGGCGCGGACGCACAATAGTAAAGTTGAAGAAGAATTCCATAGCTGGATCCGCTTTTAAGGCCGCGCTTGTCATGGTCGTCGTCATAGTCGTCGTTGTTGCTGTCACGATGATCACCGAGTGACTCCACCCGTTACTGTGTTGATTCGAAGCGCGCTTTAAATTTTCGTATCTATCTTCTGCCGAAACATCGTTTCTTTCAACGCAGCTCCTCAGTTCCACCCCGAGATCACATCAAGTCCAAACTTTGACGGAGAAAAATATCACGATCACGTTGAGTGGTCGAACACGCAGAGTCTGCCATTAGATCGTTCTTGCGGGCTTCATGGCGAGCAACTCCCGGGAAATTATCGAAGATACATATCTGTCTGGAATTCATCTTCGGAACTTTCCCGTTCTCCAAACGCACTCGATAACTCAGAGACCATCATGCCGGAACCGGAAAGAGCTCCTAATTCGATTGGAGAGCGTCCCGCGAGAGTCTCGCAAAGTTGCGGAATCAACCCGCGAATCCTGGATGAGATGAGGCGATCTGGTGAGAAATTCTCGTCACAGGCCCGCTCGACGAGCAAAATCCCGCTCGGGCGGGATCTTCCCTTGACAGGCAGAACTCCACCGTTTCAGATGCGGAATTCCGCGCGGAGCCTCAGCAGATGTATTTCATGCGTGCGATAGCATGCATGAAATGTCAGGTCAAATTCAGCGAGCAGAAACATCTTCAGCAGCTAAGACTATTCTTCGCTGGCTACACAGGAGCCAGAACGCGTCTATCGGAGACGCTCCACTGTCGGATTTTCCATCGTCATCCGGTCTCTACGAGCGTTATCCGTTACGAGAGGCGCGAAAAATTGAGTATTCTTCGTGAACGAGGAAAAAACTCATTTTGGCTCTCGTGGCGAGGCGGGGAGTATTCCTTCCTCGTTTGACTTATTTTCTGCTATCGCTCGGACACGAAGGCGTGTTGGGCGGTGCTTTACTTTGTGCTTGTCGTCGTTGCTGTAGTTGCGGTACATGCTGTTGTTGGAGTCGTCGTCGTTGCTGTTGTTGTACTGCTCTCACGGGGGCTCCGTTTTGGAAGGCTTTCGATTCGGATTATCGCCGCTTGGCTAAGTAGCTCCGAGCCGATCTATAGCACTGTCGTAGCACATATCCCGCTGCGTGAAGACCTCACATCTAGCTCACTCACTCACTCGTTTGGGAAGGCTGGCTGGCGAGCTGACTCGCTCGCTCACCACAAAGACCTATACAGTCGCCGCTCAGCAGCACCCACTGAGAACCTAGGAGCCAGGGGTGACCCCAGTCGAATATCAGCTGTCCGGAGCAGTCTGTCTGATTCTCTCGGTCATTCATGCCTCCGTCCGCTCATACGACCGTCGGATGATCGGGTCGCGGTGGGTGACGTTATGGGGGGGGCATTGAGACAATGTGCCCGAGATCTGCGCTGACTTCATCGACCGCCCTTGAGCGTGGAATGAGTTTTTTCTCGCCTTCGGTTTTAAATGCAAATATGGGCTCCTTGTGATTCTTCCATCCGCGTCGAATTACCTGGAGGCCCTGCATAGAAAATACATTGAGGCTTGGCGACAACGCTTCTAGTTGAGTGAAGAGCAGAAGCTTGTTAGCATAATCCTCCTCATATCCCCAGACCCACAGAGTCCCTCTTGTACTCCTGTTCGTTGATAAGACGCGAACTAGGCGCGCGGTCGGTGAGGCGCTCAACTACCTGGTAGACGGTCCGCCTAGAATCGAGTAAACACTGCCGGGGACTTGGAGCAAGCGCTTCCATGTACCGCACAACTCCCATCGGAGCTCCCGGACCGACCGAGCCGGGAAACTTCCCCGGGGCATGGGGCTGACCTTCGTCGGACAAGAGAATAACTATCCAGACTATTTTATAGGGGAAAGATGAACTCTGTGCGTGTTCAGAGAAACATAAGTTTCTCTCCGAGCTGTGAATCGAGTTTCCGGGAATGCAAGAGATTTCCCTCCGGGGATTCGACGCTAACCGAGGAAAGGAACTGTTGGAATGACCGCCATAAGGAACGACGGGCTGAGGACCAGACCGGAGCCTGGCTCGTGTCCGTCGTCGAGATAAAAATCGCTCTGAGGCAACAGGACGGCTGGAACGGGATGAAATATGTTTAAATTATGCTCAGAGCAGAATGCCGGTTCTCATAAAAAAAGACCGAACGTCCTTGGGAGAGGCCGCTTCGTTTGGCTCGAGGGGGGATAGAAAATTCTCGGAGCGCGGGATACGGCGGGACATTCGGAGGAACTTGCGAATAGAATTGTTGCGTTGCATATGCTCCCCGAGACTACCGGTTCTCAGAGAGAAGGAAGAGAACGCAAAAATTTGAAGGCAAAATGTGGAGCCGGGGTCAAGATTGCTGAGCGATTACAGCGCCCTAGTACAAGTGAGTCTCGACGAAGCCCGCACGAGGAATCGCTTCCTTCCCATCCGCAAGCATCGCGGAATGGGAAACCTTGCCGAGGTATGCCCTCCGACCCTTTCTTGGACATTCTAACGATCATGCCGCCTGGTACGAGTAGCCTCCGTTGCCTGCTAGGAGAGAGTCCGAAGAGAACACATTAGATACGAAGCTGCGTGCTTTCATTTCAGAGCTCCGATTTTAATAGAGCTCATCATACCCAGCCGCGTCTTGGAAATCCGAAAATGGGAACTCTCCTTGATTCAGGTCTGGCTCTTCGAGGAAGAAACTCCCGAAACAACCTCGCGACTCGGTAAAATATCTTCCAAAACGAATGAGCTTTCCTTTTCGACGCTTATTTCCGGAGTGTTCCTGATCCGTCCGAGGAAGATTACGATCGAGTTATCGTCGATCAATAAATAATCGCAAAACACGTCCGAAACGTCGCAAACACTGCGATATTCTCCCGTTTTGCAGCTGACTGATTCATCGAGCTGGATGATGGAGGAGAAGGACTTTCTCGGAAGAAGCATAGGAACGAACGAATATATTCCAGCAAGACGGTCCCATGTCAAGGCGCCTGCAGAGAATAGGGGGCTCACTTCTCCCGAGAGGGAACAGACAGGGTTTTCGGGGGAATTCGGAGGAATTCTCAAGGCTGCTGACTCAATGAGTCCTAGGTCATGGAGCTAATGCTCGTCGATTATTATAGTCAATGATGTTATTGTAGGTTGTCGGACTATGAATCGGAAGGATAGCGTAATCACGTCGACATGTCACGAAAAGCGGCGATGAGAATTCCTTTTCCATCGAACCTCTACATTCCGTGTCATCCGAGTGAGCCAGGGCCGCAATGATCGTCTCACCGCAATGATCAATGCGGCCGTTGATTAATATATGGGCGATTCTCGAGTGGATGGACGGTTTTCTTAGAATCCGCAAAGAGAGGAACAGATTTGTGTTCAACAACTCGAAGACGACAGCGTTACGATTCGAGATACCCGAGGAGGATCGAGAAGAGAGCCTCTCACGCTCAGAAAATCCCTTTGATGATCCATTAGTATCTGATCTGAGATTCTCCCCACCCGATCGAGCGGTTTTCTCTGACTGAGATAAATTCTTCGCCGGCGACAGTCAGACATGGTCTCGCGCGGAGCGACGTTAGAACTCTGATCTGGGAAGATTCGAAAAGCTTTCACTCCGGGGTCGTGTTGTTTCCTCTCTTGTATGGATGGGAGTGAGATTTCAGCGGAACGACATCCATTCTGCCGACATCAAGCGGACTGCTTGTCGCTGCTGTGTCCGCAGATCTCATTCTGTACGTGTTGTGCGAGCGATGGGACTAGGTGGACGAGATAGAGAGAGAAAAATGAAAGAAGAAAGACAAGCCACCGAACAAAACCTGAATGGGCATATGGGATTGGATGCCGGGTAGAGAGAAGAGACTTCGAGCAAAAAATCGAGCCAATTTCATCTGGCATGTCCATGAATATCTCTCGAGCGGACACATTGTGCTCGGCATTGAGGTGCAAATTCGCCTGTTCTCCGTCGAGAGCGAGACAAACACGGACACGCAAACAGTCAGACAGACCGATAGGCAAGAGATAGAGATGCTTTATGACGGAGAATGAAATGTCCTTTTGAGTTACTCTCCGCATGCTTGACCTGTAGCTCTACTCGAAAAGTAGCTAGTTGGGTTTCTCGAAATCTCGTTAGAGAACCATAATTCTTCATGCCCTACATTCACGCCACGGGTTCCTCCATCGTTTATTCAGCGGCTTTTGTTGCATTATTGCAGTTCAAAGTGAATATCCAGTTGCCTTGGTGGAGATGCCTCATCTACTCTGCTCATCATGGGGGTAAATAACAATCCGCTCAGAACGCGATCATCACAATGAGATGAGATGAGGGAGCGGTGAGCAGATCGAATCGGTAAGCTTATCACGGAACAAGCTCCAGAAGAAGAGGAAGAAAAAGAAAAAACATGTGACTTAATTTTTTAATTTATGTCAGTAATGAAAACTTCGGAGTCCTCTCATTACAAACAAACGATCTGGTTTCGAGAACCTACGACCGCTTGTCTTGCAAGGCTGAACGCGTTCCCGACCCGAACTAATGCTCGATGGATAGCTCGGAAGTCATCGTGAAATTATTAATGCATGCGCCTCGAGAGGCTCTGACGCTCGAAACGAATTGTTTCCACGCAGTGAGTGAGCCGAACACGGCCCCGTGTGTCAGACTAATCTTCCGGAGAGTGTGCAAGATTTTTAATTTATCAAGCGGTGAGAAAGTACCGAGCCCGTCGGTTCGCCGGAAGACGAACGCAGCACCGCAACGCCGTCCCGAGAGACACTTGCCGTGGAACACGAATTCAAAATAGATGATTCTTACGGCCAACCGAATGCCGGCTCTTCGTTTAGGCGGCTTCCGAGGCGGCGTGCTATCTCACACGGTGAGACTGAGCGGAACAGCGCCCTTCCGCAGGCTCCCAGCTGTCGTCCGTTCTCCGGGTCTCCGGTCCAGCTTGATCAAAGGGCAGAGTGAGCTCCGAAGGAACATGACGGCGGAACCAATAAATGCCTAATTTCCGAGTTTGCCCTCGCCATCATCTCTGAACGAAATTATTGTATAATCGGAAGGTCTGAGGATGGGAGAATCATGGGATGAGGGGAAACTATCGAAGTGCTCCTTACTGCTGCGCCCCGCTTCTCGCCTTTGAACGAAACCCTCACAGCGGTTACCGGAACGAGGTTTCAATCGGAGTAATTTGAAAGGAGAAGGTGGCAAGGTGTGCTGTGGAGTGGATTCTTAGCGGTGGGAGTAGCTTAATCAGTCGCTGGTTTGTTGACGGCTCCCGCTGGCTCACTGGCTGGCTCGCTCGCTCGGTCGCTTTTTCCAATCGCGCAAGAAGTGCCGCGGGCAACTCCCGCTAGTCAGCGCGGGAGGAGGATGAGTGAGTGAGCTTGGCAGACAGGCAGGCACCCATTCGGTCCCACAAGGCAATAGAAACGACTATCCGAGTACAGGCGGATACTGAGACCGAATTTCTTGGATAAGAGCCGCACAGACTGATCCAAAGACTTGGAAACCCATACGGGTGTTTCGCTTCTCGGACTTTATCACCGTCAGCGTCGTTGCCGTCATCGGGACACATGCAAATTACTCGGGACGAGTCTCAGCTTCAGCGGAGCGGACTACCCTGAAGGACAACCGGTAGGAGAAAACGTCGAGGACGGCTGGCAACAACGGTACCGACAACAACTCTCATATCTCTCAGCTTCCGGTACACCACCACTTCCGTTCGTGTTCATCTTGTTCATGTCTTGTGGACTCTTCACTCGTGCTGCGTTCTTCTTGTATTCCATGGGCAAGACGGCTTCCAGACAGTGACAGAAAGATGCATTGGCTTCTCTTTGCCCAGTCTCGGCGAGTCGGACCTCTATCTTCGAATGTACGGGGAGTCGTTCCGGGACCGATTGCCCATGGTTCGGGTTCTGCTTCGGACGCTCCTCTAGAATCGGCCTCATTGCCTCCCGTGAGCGGGAGATTCCAGAGCTATATGAATATCGTGAGGTTCAGATGATTCTGTTTTTCAGTGTGAGTGAGAGTCGACTCCAGCCTCATTTGTACCGATTTCAGTGCTCACAATCCAGTTCACATTCCTCGCTCTCATTTGCCTCGCTCCCCTCTCGCGCCGTTCCTTCCCCTTTTTTTCTTTTTTTATTCTTTCTCAATTTCCTGCTCCATGAGTCACAATTCTCCTTTGTTCCATGTTAGCCTCGCGGAGTAGTTTGCTCATTCAAGTACCTAGTCTCGCGCACGCGGCTCGAGCCTTCCACACACGCACTCATCCATGCGCCGGCTCATCCATCCATCGCTCTATCCACCCAACCAACCCACAAACCGCTCGCCCGCCCGCCCGCTCAGACACACGAATGCACCCCAGAGTCGTCGTCGTCGCGGATCCTCGTGGCTGTCACTCATTCTCTTTTCGTCACATTTTCTTTTAGTCTCGCTCGTTCGCTTTTCCCTAATGGGCTGATGGGACTGCGATGAGGACGATGGTGATGATGATATTCATACATTCATCGCGCATGGTTAGGATATTATGTCGTTCTGTCTGTCCGCCTGTAATCCACTTGTTTGCTCGGAGGGATCTGTCGGACGCCACCTGTCCAGCATCGTTGCATTCAATAATCCACTTCTTCCTGTCGGCCATTGTGAGAATTCCTCGCAAATGGCTTGTCACTTGACCGCAGCGATCTCGTCGAAATAAATGCTGAGTGAAGATATTGGAGCCGTGAAATTGTCGTTGTCAGAATCTTTGACAAGCGCTCTAAGCTCCAAAGGTGCCGTTTGTCGCTACAAACGCCGCTGGTGTCAAAGGCCACACGCTTTCTGGAAATCGTCCCCTCTACTTTTCTACTCCGATGCGACTGAACGCCGAATGGAACGGTTCGATGACATCCATTGTTCGGAAGTCGACACCGCAATCGAGTGCCGAAAGGCGTCAGTACTATCGCCGGTTCTTTTTATGGAGCCGGGACGGTACGGCCATTCATGACCGTCTTGATAGATGCTGTAGGACTTGCGTCCCTGCACGCTTTCTGATATGCTATTTCTCCTGAAAGAAAAGTCTCCGGTTTGTCTTCTACCCGAACCGTCGGAAAATAGTGGTTGCACGTCAACGCAAATCCACACATCCTCCGCGTTAATATATTTGACGGCGGAACCCCACGCTGGATCAAGCCGCTCTCTGGCCTGGGGGTATCTTCGGTGTCAACGTGCGCGATCTTGACAAGCGCCCAGCTCGCAGCCGCTCACCAACTGGCCTGCCACCGCCCCTTCCCCTCCGTTGTCTCCATTTCACGGCGGTGGTGGTGATGTTGGTGGTGTACACCGCCTAAGGACATGTTTCTCGTCCTCGAGAATCCTCTGTCTCCGATCCAATATGTTGGATCAAGCGGAGACAAAGTGGATTGATGAATGAGAACGGCTGAGAAAAGCGGCTCGCATAAACTCCCCTATATTCTGTCGCACGGTCTTCCGCCGCGAAAACGCTGTCGCCCTTTGGTCTCAGCTCCTCCGTCCGCTCATATCGTTTCTGACAGCCGCCTCAACGTGGAGCCCGACGACAGAGTCCCGTTAAGGAGCTATAACACCTCACCTGATCTTCGAGATGAACCGCGCGATGAAGGTCTTGTGGCGTGTCTACGGCGACAGGCGATGAAGCGAAAGCGCGAAATCGACACACCGCGCTGTACCCTCGCATCAACCCATCGATCCGTTCGCTGATTGATGGTTACTTGAGAAGAATTAGATGATCGAAGAGCACAGCTCCGAGTTCCCCGAGCATCTCTCGCAGTCTTCCTGAAATACTCTCGTTTCTATCGACGGCCCATCCGTCGAAGCCGCGATGCGTGGGTAGTAGTAAATAGTTAGATAATTTTCGATTTCTATATTCTACCCGAGCCTCGGGGTGTTTACAATAACGGGCTGAATGATGTGGAATTATCAGGAAACCTCGAAATTTTCCGCGACTAAGCGCGTCGTGACTAAGAGCTTCTGACTTGATCCCTGGAAATACGCGCGTTCCCCTCCCTTTCGGAGCGCAAACGCATTTTCCTTCCACGAGTGCGAAGTGGGTACTCTTGAACTCTTGGCCGTACGATTGCCTCGTCGTTGATGAAGTCTGACTGAGCAACACAAAACGCCCACTCCGAACGTTGCCTAAAGCATCATGTTCTGGGCGAAACCATAGGGTGACAAGAATCGAGCCGGGATGTCTATGAGCTAATTGAACTCCACCCGGCCTTTTCCTAGAGCTGAGGAATTCGGAATCTCGCGGGTCAGAAATCGAGTTCAGCACCCGTCGCTGCGCGGCTACAGGCTCCATACGAAACCGAATTTCAAAGGAAATTACCGGTCAGAATTAGCTTTACCCACCGGAGTAAATCACGGATGCCATCTTTCGTGAGGAATGTTCCACTTTATTGCGAGCCGAGGAAGCCTCATCACAATGACTCGTCATTGATGGAAGAGATGCTCACTCATTAGTCATTGGATCATGATGAATGATTCTTCTTGAGATGCCGCTTCAGCCCTGGACTGGCTTATTTACCCATTCATCTCTCATGGGATGGCCCGCGCCGGAGCCCGCCTGGAAGGGTTTGTCTCGGACGGATTTCCGTGACCTACAACTCACGTACACCCCTAGGGAAGCCGCTCCAAGACCCATATTTATCGATTCCGGATCGTCCCTCGTGAGCCTATCGCCCATGTGGGGAGCGTCGCGTTGCTCAGTTTCCACAGTCATTCTGTCCAGATAGGGCTTCCAAGGGGCCGGAGCGGGCGAGGGGGCCGTCATCGTCCCGCGATGAAAATGTACGACTTTAATGAGTGGTTATTCGCCGTGAATGAATCACTGTGGGAGGGTGATCGCGCACGAAGAATCGCCCGAATCGGTCATCTTTATCGAAAGAAGTAAAAGTGATGAAAGACCAGTTTTCGACCGGCGGTAACCATTCTATCCACTGGCCACTTCACCACCCACGATACGGGTAGAATCATCGTTCTCCGCTCCGAGTCCTCAATTACTGCATAAAATAGGAGCCGTTTCCATTGTTGATGTTGCAGCATGCGGTCGAGTATGTCGAAACAGCAGAGAATGAGGACGGGGATCACGAGCCGGGCGATAGGGAGAAAAAAAAAGCGGAAAGACATCGAGGAACCGGAGAAATCCAAGAGTCCCGTGAAAAGGCGCCCTGTGGTAGGAGATACTGCGTGTTCTCTCTCGTTGCCGACGGAATGCAGCAGGTGATCGTCGATAGACCAAGGTTAGGAATGGTTGAATTTCCTCTACAGCTATCCGCTCAAACGAAAAGAACGGCCGACGGCGGCGTCGGTGTCGTTCACAAACCGATGCCTAAGGTTTAACTTTTTTTTTCAGTTCATAGCTACTTAAGAGCTGCCACCCGAGGAGTCGGATAGCCGTCGGATACCGGATCGCTGCCTCGACGGATGAACGGGCATAGAAGCAACGACCGATTTGGATTGTTGGTGTCGGTGATGTTCCTTGTCTATGTCGAGGTAAATATCAAAGAAGTGAACAAGACTGCTGCTGAGGAGATGAAGCATCTGGGTGGCCTGCCGAACCACAACTCAGCCGCCGACAACGACTGCGACAAGAACTAGATGCTCGGGGAAAGCTGCTTTTGCTTTCGAACAAAAAGCAACAACGAGAATTCGGATCTGACACCATACACTTGCTCGCCGGCCCGCTCTTCATTCCCTTGTCACATGCGCTTTAACGGCGGAGCTGAAATTCAGGCGGCAGATAAGATAAGCAGCCTCCGGTTGGTTAACATACACGCATTCATGGACTCCCACCCTGAACGCCCCTGGGAACTTGTTTTCCATTGCCGAGATCTGATACTGGCTCAGAGAAGCGTTTTTCGGTCAGAACATAGAGCCCGTAATGGACACGACGAATTTATTCAACTTCATTTGACTCTGTGATTTTGTGCTCACGGAACGGAATCAGACACCCTCGTGCCGTGAGGGGTCAAGACGGTCTCCCTTTCGATGAATTTTCGCAAAGCGTTATGCCACACGCATATATGGCGCAGCTTGAGGAAGCACAACCCATAGGCGATCCCTTTCGGGACGAATGCCAGGAGCTCGAAGGGGAGATGGATCGTTTTCTCTGGGCAGCAAGTTTCCCCTTGGAGATTTCTACGAACTTTCCCGACTTCTGGGCACGGGCAAACGAGAGTAAGTAATTAGATATCAAATTGAATTTCCTGTACGGAAAGAGGGAGGCTCGCGAGCGCCCATGATACCGAGAGCCATCGAAATTTGTTCTGGAAGCCGTCTAGCGGGCTCTTTCATAAATTCCGAATCCAATGATTGCAATTGACTGGATGTTGCCATGAAGGATGGACCGGCTGATGGGGCTGGAATGGACCGTTGCGTTCGAGTTTAAGAAGCAGAGCTCTGTGAGTTGCCACGGCAGAGATGAAACTTTTCCTTTGCCACAAAACAGAACCCTTCAAAGTACATCGCCTCACAGTAGGGCTGCTCTCCCATCCGTTCCCTGAGACGCTACCTCCCCCGGCGCCCGTTCGCGTCTTCTCTAAACACCATCCTCCACCTAGAGAGGCGTTCCATCAATCCAGCCCGCCAGTCAGTTGAGCAGGCAAGGGAGGAAGCCAGTTTTCTTCTCCCCTCGACGCTTTATGGTGGTCGTGCGTAAATCATACAAGAGCCGCAGGGAAACCGATTTCTGTATTTCTTACACTACTTCTTTCTGCTCTTCGTCGCTGTTCAAGGCTCGCTAAGGGGGAGAGGCGGCAATCTCGATATCCCGCGGAAACCTAGAGGGGGGCTGAGCCTTGCTGGCATTGCAAGGTGGCTGCCCCCAAGCGGGATGTCGGAGGGGCAGGGGAGCGAGGGCTCCGAGGTGCAAATCATCAGGTCGACGAGGCTTTTAGAAAATTGCGCCGTTGCAGATCACCGGTCGCCAACGAAGCTTCCGAGCGATTGCCGTCTGCCTCAACTACGAGGATTCGCGAGATGGTGCAGACCGCGGCTCGAGCTCCGTGCGCACCTACTCCATGGTTCCGGAACGGAGAAACGCCACGGACGCCACTATAGACGGAGAAAGTCGAGATTCGGAATTGTTTTTTTCCAACCCATGACCGGATCATAAAATACAATTCAGACACTATCAGGTTTGGACAACGAAGAAAACTGAACCTTTCGCAGGAACGTAAAGCGTTAATTTACTGGCTCCGCAAATAAATCTTCAGAATTCTTCTCTGGAGTTTATTACACGTACCTATATGTTTTTATTGTCGGGCAATCGGAGAGAAATGATTCGCATTCCGACAGGGCATTCGCGGCGGAAAAATGCGTAATCAGCGATCAGCGCGATGCATGTCGCTCAAGAAGCTCACAGGCCTGACCGAGCATCGAACCTCAGTTTGTGCTGAATAAGGAGCATCCCTGGAATTTGTAATACCAAACTGTAAAACGCGCGCTAGACGTAAGTCGGGACGTAACACGGTCTGCCAGGATGTGAAACTTTCTGCTGATCAATGCATATCCGCAAACATCACAATTCACGACCGCGACGATCCGGCCTCGCGACGGCAGTCCGACCTCCGAGGTTTGCATACTTGCTTCCGGCCCGGATGGCATCGTTCCGAAGGCGGAACGACTGTGAATGTGGAACGTCGGAGCGAGTTCTCTCCCGCGGCCTCGATGAAGATTCGAGACGATTTCCCCTATTAGTCTCTAAGACGTTCACGAGAGCAGTGATTGCCGAAGTTTACGCCTCCAATTCAGAGCGTGATTGAGTCAGACACGAGGTGCTCGCTTGGGTAGGAGGGCACGGAGCGCGACGGTGCTCTGCGGCCAGCCAGCTCGTTTTCAGGGGTATCAATTCCTGGGTTCGTTCCCAGAATACGTTTTGCGCGGAGCGCTCCATTTGGCGAGCAAAACCGTTCTGGGAGATTGGCTCCGGTATTTCAATAATGACTCCGATACACTCAGCATAATGACGCCAAGCCCGTGAGTGTCCTACGATATCAAAGGTCTTGTGATTGGGTTCGTAGAGAGAATATCAATTTCTCCTTGATTGCCAGATGATACGATCCTGGCCTCGGTCAGAGGAAGATTTCATCCCGGATCCTATCCCGGATTGACTTCCCGCGTGGTCTCTTCCGATGAGCTCGTTCATCCAGCTGTGACTGAAGGGTGAGGGGGGGGGGCGGGGGAAAGCTCCAAAATAGTTCCCCATGGCGAAGACCATATGTGACGACGCTCGGCCAATTCAGATCTCATGAGAGGCGCGGGATCGCGTGCATCTCTGCCTCCAGCTCGAATTTGGGAAAATTCAGGCGGGTACCAATAACGAGTGAGATAATCGAAGTGAATATTGTGTCTGAAGCCTCCGGCAATGAATGGACCTCCGATTAGGCTTCCGGAGAGCTAGAGGCAAAACAGAGGAGCCCTCGAGTCGATGGAATTATTATTGTAGTCCCTAAATTCGGCTTCGACTCTATGGGAGCCGGTCCTCGACCGCGGCGCGGCGCAGCCTCCCGGAGACCGTGAGGAAGCGATGCGACGACAATAGGAAGGATCTCGAATTTTTCCCGAGTTTCCCAGCGGCTCTATCTCGATCGAGCACCTGAGAATTGCTGGATCAACACTCTAGTTTTTCAGATTGCATGCTCCGTCGTATTATTGACTCGGCTATACACGAATTCGTGTGTACTCAGTATTACCCTAAATTGTTCCTAGATGTGTACCCTTCCACTCGGCACAAGTACTCTCCCGTGTGAATTAGCTCAACTCGATCGGGGCGAACACGCGTCTCCAGGATAACGCAGTGTCTCGACTAGGAAACTCGGCGAGCCCTCGAGGTGATTCGTTTCTTATCGGGAGAATCTGGTCTGCTGATGCAAACGAACGAGCCACGCTGTTCTCGCTCTGGGGGCCAGCTTTCGCAAGCCTGAAAACTTTCAGAGCTGAATATTTATGGAAAAGCTGGTGGAAAGCTCATATCCCTTATCTCCAACAGGAGCGGCCGTGCCCCGCGATCCCCGAGCCCGAATATTCTATCGGTGTCGTCGTCATCGCAGCCGTAGTTGTTGCAGTTGACAAGTGGAGGACAGGTGTTGCTCACAGCGCCCGGGACGATGCCAGCCACTGTCCCGGTCTGGCTCTCTCCCGCGTGAAGAGTGGAGCGCCCGAACGGGAGTGTCTGAACCCTTTATTCCTTCCCCGACTCCGCGCAAATACGCGACTAGCACTGCGGAAATGGATGAGATATGAACTTCCTTTGAATCGGTGAGGATTGATGATGGTCTCGATTCGAGTTTGACGTTCCTGACGTTTTGCCATCGACGTTCGACGGAGGAGAATATGAGCGATCACCCCACGGCACAGATCGTTCCATAGCGCCCGCCATTAGTAATGCTGAATTTGAAGATCCTCTCGACGATATTGTTGAGGCGGCAGCACTCTTTTCGGTGTTTCGGGGAGATTAATATCGGTGACATTAAGCTTCCTCTCGTGTGAGACATATGGCAGAGAATTCTAGATGTACAACGAGACAACCGGAGACCAGATGTCCGCGCGGAGTCGTTCCCGATCGAAAAAAATCGGTAATCCAGCTCAGGTGATTTCCTTTCTCCCGCTGCAGAAGTCTCTCCGCTCTTCTTGTGTTTCTTCTCAGCGGACGTCGAGCAGCGCGAATATCTCCGAATCTAGACGAAGCACGCACACATCGGCAACAGGTAGATACACGTAGGTAAAGCGTTAGCGGCCGGCGGGCGGTGAATCTGACCAACCGAACGAGCAGCCGGCGGCGGGCGCAGCGTCTATCTTCTAACAAAGCGAGCGAGCAACCAAACTAAACCGAGCGCAACCATCGGGCAGAGAGCGGCTATAAGCGGATTACATTGAAAACTGTGCGCCAAGCCTAATTATCTTCCGAGATAGCGTCGTCGTCGACGGCAGTAGCAGCAGCCGACGCTGCATTTGTAAACGAATAGTCGCGACAACGCTATTTACACGATTCGACGGAGAACGCCTGTTATTACCTCGTTAACTGTTTATTAGCTGGCTTGCCTCTCACCGGGGAAGCGGTCGAGGGCGAAGCTCCGACTTCTCGACGTTGGCTTCATCTGGACGGCAGAGAGCTCTAGCGTGACCCAGAATTCCCCGGTTCAGTGTCTGCGCGCTGTACTCCAGGGAACTGGAATACGCGCGAAATTTCTATCCCTTCGGTCGAATGTGTGAGCTGTGTGGAAAATATGACTTTCCCGTGCGAGAGGACCCAGGATCTGTCGGGAACCAGAGTTGAGGGGCCCGAGGTCCCACGATCGCATCCGTCGGCGCAGTCGATGGCCGGGGATCGAATAGAGCTTAGATTGGAATATGAATTTGTACTATACCTGGATACTTCGAAGGATGCAACCTGGACCACCGAAATCCTGCCGAAAATGCTCCCAGGACCCCCATTAGTGGCACAAATTCATGACGCCGCCGCTGGCGAACTCGTCTCTCTGAGCGGCGTGATAGCGGCCGCGCGAAGTACTCGCATCAATCGAGCAAACTCGCTGCTCGGACGGAGAGCGCTCCTGGCGCCAGGATGCACTCGGTGGACTCGTGGAAAATATTCGAGATTCCTGCGGCAAATAAGGTAGTCAACACTATCAAGTTAGTGCGCCCGAATTTCGGGTCGGTCGCCCGGGCCATTAGGTGGTCCAAATGCCTCCGAATGTCAACCTGGCAAAGAAAAAGAGGGGGAGATAGAGAGAAGAACCATTCTCACTCAGTCAGCCAGTCACTCACTCGCTCACTCACTCGGTCAGTCAGTTTAGGTTAAACGACAACATTACATTGGATTAAACTCAAACGCATAGAAAGCAGTCTACCGCTAAAATCCCCACTAACTTCCTCCCATCTACGCACTTTGATCTGATCTCCACGGGATACCACATAGAGCGATCCCAGCGAGAGAACCTAGATGGCAACAACTGGTGAGCGAAGGCTTTTTAACATCGGCTGGAGGAAACGAGCCTCGCTGCACTGCAGGGCCAGAAGTCACCTCAGAAAGACCAGAACCGGCCCCATTTCGCCGTGATGCGCGTGAGAACGCTGCTGTTCATCTCTACCGTGAGAGGTCTATCATACCGGTGCTTACCAAAGGTTCCTAATCGAGTGACAAGTCTCCCTACAAGTTCTTACAGGTTTCCAATATTTTTCCTACGATCGTCTCGTTTTCCTACCTTGACATCCGACCATGACTTGTTTGAGTGCCAGCTCGAACGTTCCCCGTCGTGCGAGAGTGGCATCATGGACAGGGGCACTTGGCCCTGTGTCGTGCGGGTTGTCTGCCCTAATGCAAGTTTATTCACGTTTGTCGCGCTCATCGTAGTATGAACATTAATTTGCTTCCTCCAGGGAGTCCACGAGCCTGCTCCTGGACGGACGTGTTTTCGTAACCATTCCTGAGAGGGCAAAAGACAAATATCATAAAAGTCCCCGGTCGAAACAAACAGCCATGAGCGTGGTGAACCACAGGCAATGATCGTGCTACGAATCCGCTCGAGTGCACCCCGAATCTAGAACATATGTACATACTATGTATGTAGCTGCTACCGGCAGAAGCTTCGGTCACAAGCTTATGAAACGAAGCGTTTTTTTCTCGAATTGATTGGCCATGAGGATGGAGCGAAAATATTCAAGAATAAGAATCGCTCAAGTCTCTCTCATCTCCCCGCATCGGAACTTGGTACCTGAGAATTCCGGCCGTCGATCTCGGAGCTTGCCTCGCGCATGGAACGATTCTCAAATCAGCTGCTTCATTTATTCGAAATCGCTCACTTTGCTCGTCTTGCTTCCTGATGCGTACAAAGGATTCCGTCGTGCTCTCTGCATTTAGACGGGGGACTGTTCTCTTGAAAATCTCGCATCTTCAGCCTACATTCCGAGCGCAGAACTGGGAATACAAGGAAAAAAATGCAAAACTCAGTATCTGTCTCGAACGCAGAAGAGAGAATGTCGCCAATCCGCAGCATCGGAGCGCAATACACAACGCAATTATTATTACGAACCCCACAATATAGCTATGACGTGTTGACGAAAGAGAGTTTCTCCGAAAAGTTTTTCAGAGCGAGTGAAGGAAGAGGAACGCACGTTATAAAGCTCCAGCCTGCGCGGACGAAAAATCGGTCGGGTCTGTAGAATGAGGAATCGACACTCGGTCTCAAGGATTGAATGAGGGGTCCTTGAGTATGAGAGCACAGAGTGCGTCTTGAGTGTACATATGGTAGGGTCAGCAATTAATAATGTACATACTTCTTCTCCCGGCGGGCTTCCCATGTTGAAACATTACTCATGTCACGTAGAGCCACGCTACAAAACGCCTCTCCTCTGACTTCCCCGAGGGAGCGGAGTCTAAGTGAGAGGAGGGTCTCTCTATGCGTTCCCTCCGACGACTCCTAATTGTCGAGTTTGCCAACCCAGGAGGCTAAGTGAGCTGGGAGGGCGATTTTTTTTCTTGCAAGCAGCGGCACGCACCACGGTCCCTCAATGTTGTCTCGGACACACTTCTCCGAAAGGAACGAAAAGGAAGATCAACGACGAGTCTCTGAGTCGAGAGACCGTGGCAGAATCACGGAGAACGCTCCGGTGGCTTCGAGTCTCACGCGGACCTGCACGCATCATCGTCGAACCCTCGTCTAGGGCTCACGTTTCCTCGGTAACTTTCAAAACGAGTTGAGAGTAAGTGAACATCCTTTGAAGCCATGTTCACTTGGTAGAGTTCCTGAAGAGTCTGCATGAGTCTCATCGGAAGAGATGAGCTAGCCAGCCAGCCAGCGAGGAGACAGCCGCAGAAACGCGGGCATCTTCGTCGGCAGCGGCCAAGAGAGTTCTGAGCAGTCGTAAGATGACATGGTCATTGCTTCGAAGCGCATCAAAGGCTTCGTCTTGATATGTTTTTAATAGCATTACCACTCGACCCCGCAATATTGCGTTCCCTGGGATCAGCCGAGCGGAATGTCGCGCTTTGAGCGAATACCCCCCTGACGCTCGCTCGCCTGCCCGCTCCCATTTTCCATAGACTTGGTATATGCTTCCGTAGTCATCTCCCCGGGTCGGTTGGCTCGTTGAGTAAGTTGGTCGCTTGGTCGATCGGGCGAGCAAGCGGTCGCTCGGTCTGTGCGTCGGTCGACCGTCGAGCTCGCCAAGGGAACCGAGACTTGGCTCACTAAACAGATAAGCAATCTTCTTCTCCTTGTTGGGGGTATCACTTGACAAAATGGACTGCTCTGTTAGGACATAACATGACTCACTGCGCCCGAGCCGCCCAGATGGCTGACACAAGTACACGGAGATACAATAAGAATACTGCCAAATAAACAAACACTCATCTCACCATTTAATTTGATGGCAGCGGAAGTGGCTCGGTGGGTCAAGACCGCAAGATCACGAGCTCGTGATCATCAATGAGTCAAGTTGCCGCTGGCTCTCTTCGCAGACCACTCGAACCCCCCGTGGACAGACTTAATCGAGAAGCCGAGAACCTGACCGAAAACTCACACGACCATGTCGATCATATCATGATATCAAACTCGGCTCAGTAAGACTTGTTGAACGGAGCGCTGAATCGGTCCCTCCCGGTGCTCCGATTTAATCGGTTTCCATGCCGTCCCGATCGAGCGTCGGTCACGGAAAATTCGAGAATTGACATCGTTTGGTGGCCGAGATCGATGCGGTGCCATCTCTCGCTGACCCGAGTGGGGTGTTTTTTGAATTTCATAACGGAAACCATTCCCCCAGCAACAGCAGGACAATCGGTTGTTTCTTGATTTTTTAACCGCAGTTCCCGCCGTACAAGTACTCCCGAGCGACTAAGAGCCCGGCTTGGGAATCAGGATTCCGGGCCCGATCTCAAACAGTTCCAGCAGCCGGGGAGCTCTGCAGGCTCTGGCCGCAAGGCGTACGGGAACATCCGCTCTCCGAGTCCGTCCTCGCGAGCTATACCCGTCCATTTGAGAAACGGACGGGACGTCTCAGTTCCGCTGACTCTCTCATTCCAGGATCATTGACTCGAAAATTGGTGCCAGAAGGCAACGGATAAGCCCGAGCGGCATAGATTCCGACTTGAACCAGATATTTTGAACGTCTCGAGCCTGATAGGGAGCTTGAATGACGAGAGGAGTCGTAAATAGCTGGTATTCTGTGTCAGTTTCTCCTTTTCGTTCGATAGCCCGAACGCATACCGCTTAACTCAGATACACCACGGTTCGAGTCGAAGGGAGAAGTACTGTTGAGAGTGAAGCATCTGAATGAAGACTGTTACGTCGGAGCCCCAGGTGGAAAGTTTGCGAGAAGCTTCAGGTTCGCACTCGAGCCTTCTGGAAGAATGATCCGAAAGTTTTGATACAAGACCAATAATCACCCGGACCGATGTGCGGGGAGGGCGAAGAGTTTCGTCGTGTTGAACAACGATGGGACTCGGAGCAGATGTCGGGCGCTGTCTAAAGGGTCGAGGGCGGCTCTTGTTCGGTGCTGTCGGCCCATCGATTCCCTCGAGTGAAATATCCATTGAAGGAAATGAAGACCCGCTTTCAAACGGAAACGGTGGTTGAACGCTCCTGTTGAGCGAAACTCCCATGCTGGAAATGCGGACGCTTCTTCAATCCGTATGTCCTCAGTGAGTTCAAGAATTCTCCGGCGATCGTTGCTGGAATGCAAAACCCAAAATCTGCACTGGATGATCCTCGAGGAAATCCCGGACAAGCGTTTCAGTTTAGTCGTCGGCATCGTATGGCTGCAACAAGCAATCGAAGCGAATAATATTGCAGTTTGGGCCCAGAGAACACTTGGCCACATGCTCGATGGTCTATGTAGGCGAACGCGGGCAATATAGGCGGAAGATGGCTTTACTGCACCGCCACATCCGGGAGTTTACGCATCGTGTTCCGGCCACAGTTGAAGCGGACGAGGAAAACATTGTTCTTCCCGTAGGGAGGATCTCCTGGAATCGAGTTCCCTCGAGGACTTCGCCGTAAAGCGGTTCCGTTTTGAGGGGAAGCACGTCGATGCAGTTTGCCTTCTTCTGCAAGTTTACGATCGCCGCTGCAAAAACAGCCGGGAGAGTGGGCGCGGTACCGCCGACGCCGCGGTAGCCATCGCCGCTTACTTAGATGCTTCACGTCCAGACACCATGCAAGATCTTAAAACAAGCGAGCGAGCATCCGCAGCAAGTTACCGAACAACTTCCCCCATACAAGAGGCTTCATTTCTTTAATCGTTTCAAGCCATTTCGACGTGAAGCCACGTACGTACACGGGAAACCCCTGTAGCGTAAACGTAGAACTTCGCAGTCGTTTCCTCGTTCCGTTTGGAGGAACTTGTGAGTGGTCGATCGAGAGCATCGACTCGAAACAAAAGAGCTTTGAGCCGAACTCGGGCTTTGAGCACCGAAGCTTCCTCGATGGGAAAGGATCTCAATACCCGGAGGACGTCGGTTCTTACGCGCCCTCCGACGTGTAGGCGAAGTAGTACAGTCGGAGGGCGATAGGCCGAGACCGATAGCATGGTAGACTCGTCCACGTGGGAAATGGAAAAACCGTTGCCTTGGAGTTTCGTTGGGACGGCATCAAAAACATGGGATCGCGAATCCGGAAGTACCCCAAACCCTCAAAACGATTGCGTAGTGAGCCGACGCTCGCAGAGATATACCCCAAGAATGAACCTCGTCGCCCCATCGCTTGGAAAGAACGGTCTGGGCAATAGCTCTCGACAGCAGCGCCGCCGGAGGAATCGTTCCTACAGGAACAATTATTACCCCGATGTTGGCGAGATTTCCGTTGATCACGCACGCACCCATCGTATTCCGTGATCGATCTGATTTCATCGCTCTCAGCAGCCTGCGTAAGATGCGCGAGTGATCGAGAGCAGAAGGAAACGATTCGCTCCATGCGGACCCACGTAATCGGTCGCCCGCGGGAACGTGCGCTCACTATCCAGCCGCAAAACGCCCGCTCTCACAGCATGCTTCGCTGAATGGCATTTCGAGCCAGAACTCTCAGGACGCCGAGCAAGTAGCGTAAGGGGGCGTTTAATGTAAGACGTGCGTCGACTCGGCTAAGCGATCCACCGAGCGGAAATGCAACCCTTCCCCTCGTCTGTCCTGAGATAAGCAGCCTCGATTCGATTACGCCGTGCAATTAACCTGAGTGCTGAATCCGAGTGACCTTCACTCGGTCCCAGGTCGCTAGCCAAACGAACGGCGGTCCCATTCGGAAAAGTGGGAGGCGCGGTAAAATCCTCCGCGTCATGTGCCATTTCTAGGAGCAGGCCATCGAGAAAAAGCCGCACGTGCCTTACGCGAGATGAGGTGCCGTTCCCGCTGCATATGCACTTGATGGAACGAGATTTACCACATGCCCCGCAAGCATCGCCGCCGTCGCTACAACCGGTGCCGCCGACCGATGCCGGCGCCGCTAGCGAGCTCGAAGGTCATGAGAGTACAAAACGCTGGGATTTGCTCTACCGAGCCTTGTCTATCCATCCATCCTCCTTCCCGTCTCGCAACAAACTCCGGCTCGGATCCCCTCTGAGCTTTGCGGCTTTTCTGCATTGTCTGTCGGTTTGTCCGTCCTTCGGGGAGGGGGCTGCGAGCGGTCCCCTCCGAGAATTCAGCTTTTAGACCGTTTTTTCTCTCCAAATGGCCAACGGAGGCAGCTCGACGCTGTTTCCTACGATGGTAGCATCCAGACGTCGTCTTATGGCAATAAAAGGGATCGTGGCCCCGTATTGGATAAACTGGCCCCTGGGGCTCACTGTAATGTTCTTTCTCGGCGACGAGGCCGACTAATTTCATGTCAAAACAAAGTGACCGCTCCGCCTTGTCAGATGTAGCCCAATGGGTTAGAATGCTAGAATACAATATCATCGAAATATCAGAGCGGGGAATAAGCGTTTGGGAATCAACAGGAGGGTAGAGACTCTATAGACGATAATAATGCCGAATGCGTCTTCAAATATAAACAGAGGATCATCAACTTTCACGGGCATCTGGCTGAGTATAAGTTATCTAGGTACCGGTAATTTAGTATCTTCAAAGTTCCCTCCAAAACCCGTGACAGTCACTTTGTCGGAAAGCCCACCGAGAAACTCCACGGGGAACGACCACTTCCCTCTCGAGCTGCGTCTTCCTACGGAGAGGAATGCTCAGGTCGAACACGAGGTCCTAGACCCGCAAGATACTCGACTACCCCGTCGCTTGAGTTAAGACTATGGATGAATCTCACCCACTCACATCAGTCATCAGTTCCTTCCAGTCTCAGTCCCAGGGGCAGCGAGGATGGGCTAATTCCCGGAGCCTCGGAAAGAAGGGACTCAGCAATCTGGACAGGCTCGTCGCAACCAGATCTCTTCCGGTGACTCCCGGATTTCTATCTCACGATTTTTCGGGGAGAAAATAAGACTCTCATCGTCGCGTCGACGAAGACTCGGTGGCTAATTATGACGCCCTCCTCGAGATATATTCAGGGAAAGAGAACCCTATAATTAGTCAGCAATTTCTATCAGCCTCCTCGGTCTGCTGCCAGGACTACTTCCGCTCTCCGGTGCTCAAATAATTGAACGAGAGTCCTGGAGAAAAAAAACGGTCACGCCATTACCCACTTAAATATAGTGCACAGATGTTCGCTGCGCCGGACTACTGACTGAGAAAGACTGCCGGCGAGAATTGCAATGTGTTTCCCTCGCGTCATCCTCTTCTTTAAAAGATGCTCGCGGGCCACCACGATGTGGTCCGGAATATTGTGAGTTGAGAAAATCGGTCGAATACGGCTGCGAGAACTTGACTCGAATCTTGACTCCCTCCGCCTCGCTAGCGGAAGAAGAGCGTATGGAGTTCGCGACAGTGGGAGAACCATCACAAATCAGCCGATCCGGCATTACTTCTGCAGTGCAATCTGTGGCTTCGAAGGAAGCGACGGCAAGTTAGTCGGCTAGGCCGAGGGTCCGAGCTCCCTTGAGAGCTCTTATCGCGGGGTGGGTGCGGTCGACCCGTGGTCCTTCCGCAGCAGTCGCATCTATTAGAGTTTTTATTCGTGATGATGATGATGATGATAATAGTAATAATATTACAATAGAAAGCTAGGCAGATTTTTGGGGATTCCGAGAGAGGCTCACGCAACGGAAAAAAGCGAATGGCGTCCGAACAAAGAGGCTGCCGAGACTATTTTTAGTCATGCCGGCTATCTGGCTGTCCGGCCGGCTGGCTGCGAAACTAGGCGATCGGGCGGCGAATGTACGGCCTTGCATACATGCATAGAATCCATCTTGCGTCAGATGTGCTTGGGTTATCGAAGAGACGCGATTCCTCCACGTGCAGCTATGAATAGTTCTGCGTCGACGGAGATCCTTTCGCTTTCCCGCCCGGATGGCCGTCGATGACATTGTTGCCCAAGTATCGAGTTTGTGTCTCGCTAAGTGAGCTGTAGTCGGTTCTGACCGTACGAGACCGATCCAGGGCTCTCTGAGAGCTCTTCCGAGGAACCGGACAGACGATTCTACCCTTGCGTCGGTTCCCCTCAACGAATCGTGTCGAATATCACCATGCTCCATAACGTGGAAATACTGTCGAGCTGCACAGAGTCGCTGAGAGGTGACTTTTTTGATATGCCAGCCTGCGCGTTGAGGCTTCATTAGCACGCAGAGCACCGTCTAACGAGCGATTAATCTAACCGCCAAGAGCTGGCTGAGCTAGCAATGTTCGTGGTGGAAGCTGAGCGTCGCGTTAACACTCAGCTCCTCCTTGGTCTGTGCGCCTACCGTTGCCGCTCGAATCTGAATCTCGGGATCGAACACCTCAATCTGCAGTTTCCTTGCGACCTCCAGGCGAATCCGCGACCATCGGGGCGGCTCTCGATCTTCTCTCGCCGGAAGGTTTCGCAAGAACGCGGCGACCTCCTTCTCAATCAGAGAGCTCTAATCTATGATAACACTCGATGGAGACATTTATAAAATTGCGGAAAAACTCTAATTCGATTGCCCACAGCTCGTAGGTTATGTGTTGAACCTATTGGCGGCTAAGCGGCTGAAAGTTTTTCGTACGGCCAGCGCAGAGTGATAATAATCCGCGGAATTACCCCTCCCGTCTAGGGAAGCGAAACTTTGTTGTTTTGGACCAGTGGCGTTGTGCCTCCTTTCGGGGTCTGGAAAGCATCCAGAGTTCGTTCTTTGGTCGGTCGGTCGGTCGATTGCTTATTCGCTCGGGTGGCTGGCTGCTGCTCGGTGTCTGTCTGCCGCCGCGGCTGCCCGTTCGACTGCTCGTCTGTGTGGTTTGCAAGCTTTTGAGTTTGCAGTGGGCAACGGAGCGGACCAAAGAGTTCATGACCTGGTCCATCGGCACCCGGCGCGGCGCCCTCTGGGTGCTCCGCAATTACCTACTTCTGTCACGTTCCATTTAATGTCTACGATCCGAAGGAACGCCATCCAGGTAGAAACGCTCCGATAGACTTCACGTGGTCTTTCGGTGGGAGCCTGTCTGTCTACCTACCGCGGATCCTCATAACAGCTCCGAACTCCCCCGATATGAAGTCTGCCGAGCTCTGCCATCCGTATTTTCGGCATCGAATTCATTTCGACTAGGTTCCACCTTGCGCTCCCCGGAGTCATCCAAGCCGACGCCCCTCAACCTCCGTACACATATTCCAGGGAAGCAAGCGCAGGCTCCGCTGGATTGGTCGAATCCCCATGTTCGGACTACCCTCAGAATCGAGCTTTTTGGTCTCAATGATCGATTCCCTGGACATTTTTCGAAGGGCAAGCGGATGTTTACGCGGAAATAAGCTCGAAAAATCCTCTCATCATCTGTCGCCTCCGAGTATCACTGATGAAAGCTCATATGACGTGAGGTATCCACGTGTGAGAGCTGTCGGCCTACTCGGCATGGAAGTAGGCGACCTCATCAAGGGGAGTCCGGAAGTCTATCACACCGCAAAGCTTACCCTTGAGGCTAACCTTGGCTTCGACTGTCGGACGGATTTGTGCCCGGGAACAGAATCCGCTTTCATCAAGAATGAGGGGAACGACATTTTTCCCTCAGCCGAATGATCGTCCAGCCGGATGTTCCTAAAGCCCAGCAGCTTATGAACACCCCTCTTGGAGTGCTTCCCAAGGGAACAGTGACGCCGTGTAGGTAGACCTGCGGACATGTTCGCTCATTCCTCGTGCGGTTGTCGAATTAAGTTTTTATTACTTCTGACGTGTATTGTTTCCATAAGCGAGTTATAGCAGCTGAGGGAGTCCATGAGAATGGTTCGACGGACGGAAAATGCACTGAAGCTGCACGACCAACGCAACGCCGCTTTGCCGTACGGAAACTCTAGGGTCAGAGAATACATGAGGCGGAGAAAGATCTGGGGGAGGACGGCAACGAGAAGCAGGGGAAGGGAAGAATAGCGCATGCCACATGGAGGAAAAGGAGATAGGGGCTGGGCGGGGAGGAAGTTTGAGGGACGAGGAAGGGAATGAGCCCTAGAAGAATTGCACGGGAAATGGGCGTGGGTTCGGAATGGGAAGTGGTGAGAAAGCGCTCGAAACGGTCGGGGGCAGCAAACAAAGAATTAGAAAAATGAAAAACAACGTGCCTCCGTGCGAGGTGCCTCGGCCCATAAGACACTCTACGACGTCGTTACGAAGTTTGCCGGGAAGTTGTTGTTTCCTCGACCGTCTTTGCTGAAACTACACGACTTTAACTCGCGTCACATGGAATCGAGCTTACGGCGATGGTGCGCTCTCTTGACGCGTAATTTGTCGCCGGGGCCTTCGGTGCTGCGCTAATTTGTGAGAATGTCTGGAAGGGAGCGATGTTTCCAAGAGCGACCGTCGATCCGATCGTTGAACCCATCGGTGCACCTTAACGGAGCGCGATCGAGCCTTCAGACAAGCGATCGGGTGGATACCAGAAACTGCCGATACATTGCTCCGAGAGTTATCAGCTCCAATCAGATGAAAACACGCTCGTTCCGCTAAGATTCATCCGTCACAATAAGATGCCTGACAACGTGCTGGGACTTCAATAATATTAATTCAAGTTTCCCGGGCTGCAAGCGCGATTCTATAGCTTTTTGCGATGCGAGTTTTCCACAACACGACACGCAAAATAAGCAACGTGCTGACGATTTCATTAGCCAAGTTTTACTTTCACGGGGCAGCAGCGAATCAAGGATAGATTATGTTTGTGAATGACCGATGACGTGATCATTGGATAACACCGTTTTTCATTGCTCTATATTCTGGTCATGTTAAATGAGCTCGGGGGGATTTTGTGTTGTGACCTTGACCAGCGAACACTGACGTTGTCTTGTAATCATTCGGGAAAATCTAGATGAAACAAATCAGCGGACCTGATCGCTAACGAGCATCCGCTCAATGTTTTTGTCTTGATTTCTGTTTGTCATCGCTCGTTTGCGAGTTCGCAAGTTTTTCTGTAACTTCGTCCGGCAAGGGGGAGAGAAGGTTCTCTCTCTTCAGGTCTCTTCTATATTTAGCTTGATTGCCTGCTGAAGTCTGCCAGGCGGGCTGCTAACAGATAACTGCCGAATCTGCTACAACATGGCTCCGAAGAATAATTCCGTGTGCTGGGCAAGTTTCTGCTACATAGTGAACATATATCGCTCACCCCACATACATCGACTTTGGCTATGACGAGAAGCCCCGAAAATCAAAATGTGAAACCCGGAACTCATCCGTGCATGTGGTCGTTCGAGGATATCTGTCCAGCCCCAGCTGCGTGTTCATAATCATTCTGAAATATCCCGACGTCCCGGAACGGAATCCAATCGACGGAGAGCTTCCGAACACAGGAGTGAATCTCGTTGAGGATGAAACTCTCCTTTTCTAATGCGAGTCGTGTTACAGGAAAAACTTCTCGTCGTGATCTTGTGCGCTATGGTGACTCTCGCTCAGGAGGATACGTCTAAAAATCAAGGTGAGTCACTCCTGACCTGCTGGGATTTCTTGCTATTCTCCCAATGTCGCCTCCGCGCTGGAAGTGACGCCCTTTGAACATCAGCTCGAAAGCAATCGATTCGTATAGGCGAATGCGGATATTGACTCCCCAGTCCGGCTTGACAAAAACGCGGGAAGCTCACGCATATCGGGAAGAGAACGCTTCTTCATTCTGAAACCCACGAATGCGTCTAATAGGTTGCATCAAGATCATTGATTCAATACGAGCAGTTTTCAAATTCTTCCAGTCGCTACGGGAGAGAACCCCAAAGATGCAGCACCTCGAAACGGATTTCTCGACATATTAGCTCCGTTCACAAATGTTGCGGTGATCAGAGATCGCTTCGTAGGGGTTCGAGCTCCTTTCACAAATGTCCTAGTCGAGAGGAAACCCGACCAAGGCGGTCTCTCAAAATTACTCATCGATGTTCCGTGAGTTTATTTGGAATCCTTGTGGACTTCGGGTCGTCGAACAGAGAACTACGGTATCGAGGTCACTCTCGCGCGGAAAGCGAACCATCGTTGACGAATGAATGTTGTGTTCCAGATTTTTCAAAATGGATCTAGGTGGACCAGATGGGTGAGACATGATTTCGATTCCGTCATATATTCGACGTTAGGTCGCGCTAGATTCTGATCCGCTAAGACTGAAAATTTGCTTCATTTCAGTTTGAAAATCGACGTACCGTTCTTCAATCAAATCCGGAGATCTGCTACTTGAAATAAATGTTTGTGATACCTCCCACGCCCGCTCAATGAGTTCTATATCCTGACGATGGATCTAGTCCATCTTTGTTTCCCTTACGATTCCTTCACACTCGCTTGCAGCGCGGCAATATTATCTTTATTCGCGAGGCTTGTGGAATTACCACCACGATATGTTCTCATACCACGTGGAAGGCTGCGCTTTCACAACGTTCATCATAGGTCGTACTCGACACATTGTCGAATTTCTGCTCAGCAAATACTCCAAGTCGAAATTCTTTCGGAAATAGAATGCACCCCTCCAGCGGGAGCACACATGTGTCGGAGCGTCGCCGGCGCAGATGAACTTGAAGGATTCGGGTACGGACGCTCGAATTCGCTGACCGTTGACCATGAGGTAATCGAGTCCAAACGTGACATTCAGCGTCTCCGTCGAGTTTTCCATCAGCGGTAAACAGCCGATAATTATTTGTACCGCTCGCTCGAATTCGACTTGCAATGGAATTTGATGCGAAGCGTAGGGAAATTCGTATTTGAATGTGCCCCCCACAAAGTGCGGGATGGCTCTCACGCCCCTCATGAGCGGGGCGACATCGAAGCAGAAATTCAGCGGGTCTTCGCCGACGTTCACGCAGGCTCTTTCCTCTCCTTCGTGATCCTGTTCCGACCCGAGCGCATTTCGATAAATCACTGATATCAAGGAGCCACAAATCACCGCAAGACACAGGATCTGTAGGAACTTTTTCCGCATCAGGAACTGTTGATAATAAGTCCAGAAAAGTGGACTCGTTTTCGAAGGGCTTGAGTCAAGGGGCATGGTAATCAGACAGATCACTGGAGTGAAAACTCCCACAGCGCAACCACGAGCAGAACAAGTCGATTTGTGAACTCATCAAGCACGCTCTGATATATATCAGCGAAGCGAGATATCTCGACGCACACATACATTCTATCTTGTTCGCAGACGAGCATTCGCGGTATCGAATTTCTCAGCGGTCAAAATGCTCGCGAGTTTCCGACCAAGATGTCTCCAGAATATATGGAACTGCTCTCGGGAAGTTTTATATGCAGGCGATATCCGTAATGGGCAGCGGTTTTTTCGCAGCTCGCATCGAGAGTCGCGCTGATGCCGATGCTTAGACTGAGATGCCGCGGGGCTGAATCGCGGGATCGTCAATAATGTCTCAGGGTCGTTCACGGCGAGACCGCGATGAGTCGCATCCCAAGGAGGAGCTCTCGAGTGGAGGGAGACCGTGAAAACTGCGGGTAGCTTTTTCCCTGAACACACTCAAAACCGAAGAACTACCCGTTGAACGTCGAATCTAAGGGTGGAGCGAAATATACGCATTACCGCAGTTCCATCCTCAACTCACCATGGGTACTCTTTCCCTCGTTCGAGCTGCAAGCTATCCGGGTGAAGGAGGTGAGAACGTCGAAATCGGGTCGTCGAAAAGAGGAATAAACTCGGATCACGTCTTCCGGCTAAATGTGCGGCCCGCCGCGCTCAACAAAATTCTCCCGATCGGTAGATGATTCGATGAAACATGAACTACTCCGCGCAAATAGAGACGAATGGTTTCCACTGTTCCATCGCGATGTGTTTATTTTTCACCAGCTCAGTACATAAGACGAATTTTCGCTCCGATGGAGGAGGTGCTCCTCGCTCGATTGTCGGTTCGCGACGTGAAGTAAGGCTCTCTCTGGAAAAAGAGCAGAAGTCGAGACGGATGTTTTTAGGAATGTTCATACTCTCTATGCCAATGAGTCATCGGGGTTTCCAAGAGGGCATTCAAGGCTTCGCCCCTTCAGCCAAGGAGCCACCTGGTGGAGGTGGTGGGTCGGACTCTCGTCGACACGTCGGACGTCACGGTCAGCTGGCCACCGGGAAGCAATGGGCCGTAAGGAGCGGGGAGTTCTTACCGGACGGTGCCCAGGATGATAATCTGAACTCTTCTGCACCCGCTCGAATGTGGAATGTCGGCAAGCAAATACCTCCGGGCTATTAGGATCAGCAGGCTTTGGACCTCCGAAAGTCCGCTACTGACTTCACGAGCGCTCGAATAAATTCCCACGTCTAGGATCAATCGACATCGACTCATTTCAATTTCCTCATGAACCAACTCTGGAGGCTCAGCTCAGAGGATCGAACAGCATCGCAGAGCTCTTCGGAACCGTTCGATCGGCCTTGAACCCCCCGGAGATTCCAGCGAGGCAGTGCCAGCGGCCTCTAGCCCCGGAAGAAGAATTATTGATCAGCTCTGCGCAAATTTCGATGGCCTTTCAGCTTCTGAAATAAGGAGCGCCTCTCGGCCGCAGATCTCGCTAACTTCCATCTCTGTCCGCTTCTCCCGGAATGTATCCCCGCTGTGGAGGGCGTCCCTCTGAGAAGCCATTCAGCCGGAAATCGCCAGTGACCACCGAATACCAATGTGCTCGCTAATACCTCATATACATAGCCATTCGTTGATGCGTTCTACTTAGGGACATATTCAACGGTGCGGAGAGTCTCCGCGGAGATTCGCTCCTTCGCGAACGCTGCGAGCCTCAAGGAGATCGGGACGTATTAGCAGTCCGTCCGAGGATCATTAAATTTTCGCGCTCCCCGAACTTCGGAGCGGACAGGATCATCTTCATACGGTTTGAGAGTGGAAATGGATACATCAGAACTGCGAAGGCCCCAGAAAAGACAACATTCCAGGAACCACACTTGAGCGCTGTTGTGTGATTTCGAAGCCGCCAGCTTCATCATCGGCAACGCCACCTCTTATTATTCGCTTCAGCGAAGAGAGTGCCCGGACGATCCGGAGGTGTGAACGTTCCAGGGATGGCTTCGACATTGGAGAATTCTCGGTAACGTTTTTAGAACATCCTCGCCGACGGAAAATGAGGGAGAAAATTGCAATCGGGCGATCGATCAAACCTGAAATCTGATTCGGAGAGATTTTTTGCCCAGGAGAGTGAGGCGTTCTTGGAAATCCTCCGAGCTCTGCTCCTCCACACCCTCTACCTTCGGTCCTCTTAGAGTCCTCTCCGGAAAAAATCAATCGAAGGAAGCTACGAATGCGGAAAATACGTGAGAAGTCAGACAGCCGGGCCCTCCGGACTGGGGAACACTTCGGCGATTGCTTCCCCTTCAGTCTGGAAATCCTCAATTCGACGACTCGGGTCCCGGCATACGCCGGAGGAATTCCGACGGTCGGCAGGCGAGAAGCGACGCGCTCCGATACTCGTAAGAGCATCCGTGCAAAGGCTCGGAAGCATGGCGGGAAAACAGCGACGTGAAAGTGCGAAGCTATTCCGGACGCTCACCGATGCAGGCGATAAACAGCCGCCCTGTTCGATGCCCATCCGATGCAGAAGTAAGTATGAACAATTATGCTGCGATCATTGTGAACACGTCGGATGTTGTAGCAGCAGCTCTCATCCGTCCGCATCCGAGCTGCGGTCCCTGACGGACCGTAAACGAACGGAAGCCAATTGGCTAATGTACATACATACATAGCTCCTACGTGCTGGTCTCCGAGAACAGGCGTGAATGTCTTCCGCGCTGTTGTAGACGGCGGTAAGAAGTGACGGGAAGTCCTCTGATTGTCGGCGACGTGGGCGGAGTTTCTCTACGGAAAACCGTACGGAGACCCTCACGGAAACCCTCCCGGAAACCCTCCCGGAAACCCTTCGAAGAACCTCAGGGCAGATATAAGCCTACTGTATAGATAGAAGAGAAGACTTTCTTTTCTGTCATGACAATGAGCCTAAGGAATGATTGCTAGCTCGTTGGACGTTGGACTACCGAACTTGCTTAGCTAGGAGCACGTCTCTTCGTGTGTATGATGGCAACGCCAGGCTCAGGGTGCACCGTTGAGGGCACGACAAGCTAGGCCGTCGAGATGCGTTCCGCATCGAGGGACTTCCGCTCTCAACGAATGATCGATGATTTATCACCGAACACATTTGTAAGGAGGCCTCGGGGTCATCCATATCAGCCTTGGAATCGCATCCAAGGAATGGGGAGAGTGGATGTTTCACGAGGATCTGCTGACATTCGGAATAGTGGACGACGAGGAATGAATAATCTACCAGGGTATCAGAGCTCGAGGCTCCGTCGCCCGGGAGCATTCCATTTTCCGGGTTGAGATCAACTATCCGAACAGCTGAGCATACGATCAACCTTGGAGTCGGAATTCCTAGTTGCCCACCTGAAAAATGCTCAACGGCGACCCGTGTTTCGATTTCTCTGTATCGATAGCGGAGTGACAATATCCTTTGTTAGGTACCTATAATGTGCCTAAGAAGCTCGCAGCGTCTACGAAAATGACGCGCTTCATCGGGGAATTCCGCGAAGGTCGCCGGCCGCTACGTGAAAGAATTCGCACGTTCTTCGACAGAAGCCGGGCGGAGGTTGGGCGAGTCGACGACGGCTGCTCTTGAGCTGGAACATCCTCCGAGGACTCCCCACAGCAGCCGGAGAGCGAGAATAGAAGCTGGATGTGACGTCTTATTCTTGCTCCGTAGGCACGAAAGATAAGCGGATGTGGCCGCCGCGGAGGCAGTGATCTTTTAGACTTAGGGCGAAGAAAAATTGCTGTTTCCCGCTTCGTTCTCGACACATGCTCACGAGGATTTCCCTCCGGGAAGAATTATTCCTTTCGAGAGGGCTCACACACTCGCTTAGGAGTTTCCTATTAGGTTTCTATCCCAGCTTGAGGGGGTTCGCACGAATTATCTCATCTTTGATTGAAACCGAAGCGGGAGGAGCTCTTTCCTATATATTGCCTGCAGGAACCGTGTCGGCTGGTGGTCAAAGGGCTCGAGCTCACACCACGGCCTCGGCCACCACCGAATCGCGGGGACAGTTGATTCTTCTCAGCGGAAGCTACAGTTGCCCTCGAGTCTCTCCCGGAACGAGTTTCTTCCGGGCGTTAGCAGAAAAGCCTCCACCCTTTCTTCCTGCCATATTGAGTTAGTCCTTTCTTTGCATTAGCATGTAATCAACTCAGGACTTTAGCGGTGCGCTGAGAAGCTCGACCAGGGAAACTTGATTGTCGCACGTTTCGAGCGAGCGACTCCTGTCGGGAGACCGTGACTCTTTTCTGGCAGTGCCTGCCTCGGAGAACACACTCCGAATTCTGCCGACTCAGCGATTCGTCTGCGCAGGTGACGCCTCGCCGTCCGAATTCTAGGGAGTCGTTTCATGCCTTGGTCGAGCAGACGGGAGGCGTCACGGAAGAGAACGTGAGTTCTTGAAACTTCTGGAACTTGTAATTGTGGACCCCGAGTCAACATCGTCCTCCGGGGGAGAAGCGTCTTCGGAGTGCGATCCCGGCGGAGTGGAAGGCGGGAAAGAACTACGACCGGAGTCGGCCATAAAAACTAGCCACTTTGCTCCAATGGGCTACACGAGTCTGCGCGATAGCCACCTTTATGAATTATAGAAAAGCTCCAGCCGTATCGGCGGGGGAGCTTCTCATTGTCTTATGTCCTGACGCCTCTTCAGGGCAGCTTTGCGGCTTCAGCTTCGCAAATTGCAATATAAGTGGAGCAGGGACCAAATATTCGTCAACGACTCGACGCAGGGAGAAGGAGTCAGGGTGCTGCTGACTGCTGACTATCCGTCAAGGGACGGCGACAATAAAAGAGAAAGGTCCCGTATTTTTCGATTTCTATCTCGCATTCGGGATTTTCGCGAGTTGAGCTTCGTTGAATAGTCGGTGTCGGTAGACCGAGGTGGCTTTCAATGCCTTGCCCACCAACCTCCTGGATATTCTTCGGTCGAGCCGGAAATCGATGAATTCGGGGAATCGAGGACCGGCCCTCATCTGGAATTCACGAACTTTTGCATTCCGAACGAAGGCGAGTCGTTCCATGGAAAGATTCTGACAACTGAACTCGGAGAAAAACTCCCGCAATCGCTTGCGCGTACAGACGAACTTTCATGCAAGAGCCCGAAGAGACCAACACGAACAGAGACGGAGTCGAACGGCGAGATGTATCGTTCGACGACTTGACGAGTCGCAGTCAAGGCCATTCGCCGAGACGACCGTTTGTAGGCGCCTCCATTTAGTAGTAGGCGCTAAGGCATCCGAGCACCCAGTCGTCGAATGCCAACAGAGAGAAACGGGGAGTCCGTGTCTTCGACCCGTCGCGCCGACGGCCGGCGCGGCAGCCCCTGCGATGGCTCGGTCGTCTATCGCAGGAAGTTGTGTGCCGGAAGGAGGAGACGCGCTCGTTGCCGCTCCTGCGGACAAATCGAGTAAGCAACCGAAAAGGAAAACCGAAAGAAAGCAATCTGAGCGCAGAGCCGTATTAAATGGGTCATGCGGAGAGTCGTCTACATACATACAGCCATATGCAAATGTATGTCGGTTTGCTCGTCCGTGTATCCGTTGACTTGCTCGTTTGAGTGTACTTGGATGCGATGAACTTTCCGAGAAAGTGTTTCTCATCCGCAACAAATCGACTTATGTCCATAGAAAGAGTCCCTCCTGATTTCGATTCCTTGGGATATCGTTGGGAAAACAATGGCCGTATGAAACTCGCACAAGTTATAAGCTCGAGTGCCCCACTGACTGACTGAGATCGGGAATCGAGCGATCGGGAAACACCCCGGGAAGTTCGTCGGTTCCTCCAGGCATTCTTTGCCTGTCTTAGTTCCTCGATCCGAACGCACTTAATTGGGTGGAAAGGAAAAATATACAGCAGTAGAGTTCAAGAGCTCAATATACGAAACATACGGTGTTCCGCGCAAACACCGACGCCTCGCAGCAGTGGTAGTAGTAGTCGTGGTAGCAGCAGCAGAAACAGCTGTTCCTCAACGTTGTTGGTGGGTGAGTGAATGAGCGGGCGGGCGGGCGGGCGCGCTCGTATCAAGAGAACGATCTCGTTTTATGGTCCCGGATAAGCGAGCGCGGAAAATCTTGATCCGTGTTGAAAACAGCAACTCTACCTGTTAGCAACGGAGCCGTATGCCCTGATGTCGAGATGGTCCCGGGGGAGAAGGGTAGACTTGAATTCTCTAGATGCTGTCTACCGGATTCAATGCCGAGGAAGTTTTTCCTCCGGGACCGCTCTACACTTCCGGGGAAGCGACATATACGGATGAACCTGGTCCCGCACTTACATACTTCTGCTCAAAAGCACCTACCGCGTATTAGCGAGCATTACCTTGGTCCAGAACCGTGCTTGCCGTAAGTCGCTCCGTTCGGAGAAGAGTTCATTACGGATCGAGGTTCAAATCCCATTTGGAGTTTGGGTCGACCCGAGGGGGTGGCAAATTCGTTTATTTGCCTCCTAGTGCAAGGTGGATCAGAAGGTAGCAGAAAGAAAACCACAACGACGGTAAAGGAAGAGAAAAGCTAAACAGCCATCGTTCGGAGAGACTCCGAATCGAGAGGCCGAACCGAGTCCGAACGAAGCCTCTCCGACAGGAATGAGGACCGATCCGTCATCAGTGAGGAGGAAGAGATTCAGTTGATCAAGTTCAGTCGCTGCGAGGTTCATATCGGAGCGATATCTTGCGCTCAGATTCCGACCCGAGCAGCGGAGTCCGCTCTTTCTGCATGTTTGGGGAGATAGCATCGGGGAAGATACACATCCGGATCGGAATCACAGCGACTGACGACAAGATCGCGCAATCAAAACTCCTATCTGGACTCGGGTCTATCGCGCTGCCAGACAACTCGCCGCCCTGGATCAGAATGTTCATCGACCTCGTTGGCCGGGACAAATTTCCCCCTGGCAGTTCCTACAGCGGAGAATGAGGGTCCCCGACTTGGTTCGAAGCGGCGCCAGCACCGTCTGTTTGAGAGTTCCTCCTCCGATTCCTCGGATTCACCGAGCCAAAGGTCGGGAACTGCGCCCCCGAGAA
>NW_003804859.1:13345-63997 GCF_000255335.2 Galendromus occidentalis | reverse complement strand
AATTTCTGTATTTCGGACCTGTTTCGATTTTGAGGTCGGTCTCGACGTGAGACGGATGAGTCTGTCCAAGTCCGGACCTTGAACGATCTCGCCGGATGGAACGTCCGGACGATGAGGTTTTCCATCTCAATCGCAATGGGCACAGATCGAATCGAGTCCGGGTCGGGACTCGGTGTTTGACCAAGCAGCCGGGTCGTCTGTCAGTCGGGGTATGACCTCGCGGATTGTGCTGAATCCAGACGTAATTATCTCGTCTCCAATTTCGTTCCATCAATGTCCGATGGAGCACCGGATGATGATCGGCCGCGCCCTGAATCTCGAAGGCTCGCTCTTTCCCGCTCGCGCCGTCCCAACACGAGAAATTTATCAAACTCAATCCCGGTCACTCAGATGATTGGGAGGTCGACAGTCCGACTCGCAGCGCAGGGGAAGCCTCAAATCGATCGCAGACCCGAATCGTCTCGGTGATGTTCATATTCGAAATTCGGATGGCAGCGCGCTCGAGAGCTTCCATCGCGAGCTACCTAAATAAAAACTTTCATCGGCGTCGATGTCCGGACTCGTTTACGAAAACCCTTCGTGAATAAATAAAGAAAGGCCTTCGTCCGCGAGATCGGGACCGGAGTCTGGCCCGGAGCCCATGACCGCTCTTCATGAATCGGCTTTGGTCAGTTTAATGATATTTTTCATCCGCGGCTCGATAGCCGGTACCTCGCCGTCTCGCCTCCCGCAAGCAAAGAGAAAACGGAGAGAAGTGACGGGGGCATTGTTGGGATCGAACAAAAGCCCTGGCGAGTTAGGCCCGCGATGATCCATCGTGGTTGCTGTACACTCGCTGACACTTCCTCCCGAGCATACCGTATCCCGCTTGCGCCGCGTCACTGGATCGACCAGGATCGCTCAGTATCTACCTAGAGGCGTGGTCCTCCCGCAGCGGGTTGCAAGCCACCGACGCCTCATTACCCATATCTATCGGAAAGACGGAGTGCACGAGAACGACACAACGGCTCTAGTCGCAAGAGCGAGCCACCACGTCCCACTCTGCTTTAGCATAACATCATTAAAGCGTACGATCCGCCATATAAACTTATGATTGGGCTTCGGACCATCGTGCTGAAGCAAGCGCTGATATTTTTACTCCACGAGACTCTCACAGGATGCCTCGCGATCCAGGAGCTCGACCGAGACGTGAATTCCGGAAATTCGCTTCTTCTTCGCACACCACGGAAGAGGTTCCCCGAGGCAGGAGCCGAATCGAACTCGGTGAATGTCGAAATTTCTGCCCTCACTCGGTGTTCGGCGCGGTCGCAGATCTCATGAGCGACAGGAAATCAAAGCACACCGCATCCTCCGATCGGCTGGGCTCCGAGGCCTCGAAACGGTGAGGGAAACGCGGACGCGAGCCTTCATCCAGGAGGCTGCCATGAATACATCGGATTGCGATTGACGCCGGCACCAATCAGTGGATCCACCGGTCCGTCGCAGGCTATTTCTATTCGTCTGCAATTGAATCCCATGGTATCATCGGGAATCGTAAGGGAATCTTGTACGGAGCCGCCTGAGGATAACCGCATTTTCGGTAATTAGCATTACGGGTGTACGCGTCTGCAATTTGTATCGGAGGGCCTCTGCGCCGATGCGATTAATTACTTGGTCGTCTGTGTACGTCGATCTGCCTCCATACACGAGTTGCTTTGACGTTTTTCGAGCTGTCACCGACAAACATACGCGAAGGGCCTCGGGTTCCGCATTCGAAAGCCTGCTGCTGCCGCCGTGCGGCTTCTCCTCCGCCCAAGAGCCTATTCAATCGGAACCAGCCGTACATGTCATACCAGGGAGTTTGGAGGAGGATCTTCCGTCGATAAGGGTCGCAGGCTTGCTTCGGGCTCCGGTCGGGTCGGTCCAGCTGGAAGGATAATCGGAATCAAGCGCCGTCGGTGACCGCATTCGGTCGTCGGTAGGAGTCTGGATGCACAACAACGTCGTTGAAGACATCGTCGACGTTGATTGTAACTAGGAGACGGATGTGCAGTATAACAGAAAGGGTATAACAACTTCGCAACTACTTTTGGCTGGCGTGGAGCAATGTGCTCATTAATTTCCCCAAATGAGAGTGTCTTGATTCCGCGCTTCCGTGTGACGAGCTTCCTCCTCATTCGCCGCCTGTCCCGAGCCGCCTGTCCCGAGCCGCCCGTCGTTCTCCCGTTCGCCCGGCCGCTTTCCAAAGGCGGTTCTTCCAGCAGCAGCGCATAAGATATATGGTTCTATGGAAGACTGTCTCCGGGACGCAATCAACCGCCGCTACCGTCACGGCAGCCCTTTCATAAAGAGCCCTAGTGTTTTCCTTTCCATGCTCATTCATTATTCTAACCGATCTCGAACGACTCGCTGCCGACTGTACGATTCCGCCGCCGCCGCCGCCGCTCGACGCTTTTGTTCTCGCCCACGAGCAGTGATGATGGTCGTCTGATGGAACGGTTCCTCGCACGAGCGTGCAATTATCATCGCCTCGCAGAATTCCGGGGATCGTCGTAACTTTGCCTGTCGCCCGCTCCCTCCCCACCAGACTAGGCTCTGGTTTCCGGAGGAGGCTCGTATATCCTTGTAGCCGATCTCCTGAATTTTCGTGAAAGACTACGAAAATTCAGGGGATCGGTGATCCCCACGGAGCACCGTGCGTTAGGCCTGCACTCGCATCGTCCCGGGCTCCCCAAATCGTAAACGATACTGAAGGAAAGATGGAAAACGCGAAGTATCGAGCTTTGAACTGACAAGGATTCGGAGAGCCGTCGCTTCGTGTTGTGTGATTGTGAATCTCCCGGAAATTGACCATCTCGGGTTTGGACCACAGCTTGAGTGTCGCTCGGATGCTCGAGTTCTCCACGCCTGAGAATCCCTATCAGCAGATCGGATCGATCGTGAATCTGAACAGTCCGCGAATGTGTCGGTAGCAGATCGTTATAAAGCGAAAGGTTCAATAAGGAGTTCGTCTTAGCGCGGAATTCGGAAGTGCTCCTCAAGAATCATGAGAGTGATCCACGCGGGACTCGATCGCACTATATCCCTTACAAGACATAGCATCGCTCCGAACACGTTTGCTCCGCAGGATCGATGAATCGACGTTTATACACCGACACCAACGACTCTCCGCATCTCTCGACCACTCGACAAGGTCAGCTTGGAAACCTCCAGGGAGAAGGGTTGGAAAGAATTTTCGACTACGTGGAGTCGCGAGAAATCCGGCTCGAACTCTGGAATCGTAAAGAGTATGACACAAGAGAACGCGTTCCGTCCAGGGCTGTAAACCAGATAATCAGACGGCAAGGAGGGATCCTATGCAAAGTGACTTGATCAGCAAAAATCCTGGTCCCCCTGTGTCCGCCTACGTGACGCGCATCCTCCAGGTGCGTGGGGACCATGTGGTTCGTCAGACTCGCGGGTCACTCGACTCAGCGCCGAACTCTTGCAGAACCAGTTCCGAATCCTAGCGAGAGCAGAAGGGATTTTTTGTAATACTCAGTGACTTATTGCCCTTCACAAGAGTCGTCCCGGTCCTCTGGATAATGCTTCACGTTGACTCAAGTCCGTGCCCCCGTCTGGGACACGCCGAGAATAACGACACCATCAAACGGGGGTGTTCCTGCTCCTTGCCTGTCTCGGTCCTCTGTCATTGTTGACAAACCAGTCGTCAGGGAACGACAATTAAGACAATGAATATCTCCTCGCCTCCTCCTGTGACGTTTCGACTCCCTACAATTCGAACGGGGGAATCGGGAGTTCCTTCTCGCTTTAGTCCGGGCCACATTCCGGAGTCACACACATTTGAACCGAGTTCCTCATGAGAGATTCCGACGTCGCGATTCGTCCCGCCATTGACGTTCCCGATTGGGCCTTCTCTATTTTTGCCCGAACCCTTCAATGGGTCCCATCTTTGTCGTTCCGCTCTACGTGACGCTCGTCCGCCGTGCTTGTTGATAGCATATCTCCATTTTCACGTATCATCGACGACATCATAGAATGAGTGTGCTTCCAGCGAGCGAACGCGGCGAGAAGTTTCTCCGTCGCACGGTCTTTATCTCTGGTTCGTTCTCCATTAAAGGATACAAATGTTCTGCATGTCCCGCGGCTGAATGTGAATGTTCCGTCACCAGACCGCCAGCCATCGCCGTCCGCTTGAATCACCGTCCCCGGTTGCAACCTCGCCGATGGCCATTCCGACGTTCGCGAGACAATGATCACAAGATAGGAGGTACACGCACGAGAGACCGAGGAGCCGATCGCACCGACGAAGAACAAATGCTCAGATAACGGAAATGATTTCAATAGAAAATAAGGCTCTCTCCGACGTTCCGTCGGTCGTAAACCGGAACGTCTACCACCGGAACCGCGAGAAGTTCCTGAAATCGCCAGCGATGGACCGCAGATTCGACGGGGTAGCAGACGGCTTGATCGTGGGAGTACGTCGGCAACTTTCAATTTTATCGTGACGCACACGCGATCCTCCGTCGAAAGACCACACATCCCCACGTAGAACGTAAACTTTCGAAAGAAACCGCAAAAAGTTCTCTATCGAGATGCACGCGACGTCGATTCAGAAACGAATCACGCGAGTTCTGTACGATGCCTCTCAGAGGCTCCCGGAAGGGTTCTGCGAGCGGAGGCTCAGCCCTGAATACAACCCGAGAGGGAAACTCTCACGAGGTTTTCCAGCTGGATGATTTTAGGGAAGCAGAATCGTTGTGATTAAATTCTCCTCCTGTGACGAACGATGGGATCCGACCATTGAGATGTCCTTATGACACGGCTTCTTTTCCAGGAAATCTTTCCACGACGAAGGAGACCGCTTGATCCTTTCGGGGAAGAGTTTGGCAGCACAAGCCAGTCATTAATGTTCCGGAGAGGATGGCCAAGATGACGGAGTCGCATGAAACTCCCAACCACGAATGTCTACTCACCACGTCCTCAATTAGTCAGAAGTGGGGCTCACAATTACGATGATGAGGAGTCCCGTAGGCCCCAGGGTCAACCGAGTGCCATTCGGCATGACACCGTACAGGCATGTGAGGAAGCGGTCAGAAGTTTTGGCACAGGAGACAGATCACCCCATCAGGGGAAGTCTCTCATCGCAGGTTCTCTCGAGAGGTTTGAAGGTTTAGGGAGGCTCAAACTCTGCCGCTCAAGTGTATACGGGCCAGGTGCCAGGTAGACCAAGCTTATCTAATTAGTATTCGATTTCACTCCCGGGGCGAGGAGCTCAAAACCCGCCGCTGTGTGCCGTGCTGCTCAGAATGGGGTGTCTCGAAAAAGTCGACGATGAAATCCCGGTGAGAATTCGCTGGACGTTTGGGAGAGGAACTTTTCTTTTCGAAGTGACTTTCCGCGTATACATTGAGCTTGATGGTCCTCTTCCACCGATCCTGCAAACATGTGCGGCACGGCGGACCGTATAAAATATCATATCGCACCGACATCGGGAACAATGGCCGCTAACGGTCGTCCGACGTATCCCTGATGGCGACTGCACGCTGCACGTGACCATTTTGGGAGGGAAACTCCCTATCGACACTAGATCGTACAACCAGCGAATTTTTGTCTGCTTCACGCGCGCATTCGAGCCGGAAAAGTTTTATTCCTTCGAGGTTAATGACGCTTGCGGCGATTTATAGTTTTTCCTTGACTGTTTTTTTATTTCGCTCAGCCTGATGATGGAAACTTTTTCAGCCATTCGCAATTATGCGATTAGTCGCCCTGGATTTTAGAGCCTCATTTTATTCCCCTCGTAAAAGCCCAGACGGGCGACTCTTTCGAGGAAAACTCGAAACTCTCCCGGATCCTGATAAAGCCGTAAAACACCGTTGTTCTCCCCCTTCTCCGGGAGCGGAATCGCTCCGATTAGAGTTGTCGCTTGCTGGTGTATATCATACGATTGGACGGCGTGACGCGTGATCTTGACAAGAAGGAACTTTCGACTCCGAGGAAACAAGGCTCGAACTCACATGGCTCATTCGAAATCCCGGTAACCTCAGAAAACAGTGAATCGTCCAGCACGTGGCGCGCCTTCGGAACTCCTTAGAAGTACCTACCATCTTCGGCGGAGGGAGCTCGGATGGAAGCGCTTTTCCGGATCCACCGCGCATGGGCTGGTGAGGATTGCGGCAAATACCCCTCCGACAACCAGCAAGAAGCCTGCGGACCTAGAGCACGAGAGTCGCGCGGAACCTTCACGTCGAGATAGTTCGACTCTGTAGCCTAATCAGCTGAAGTGGCGAATCCACCTCTGAAGACGAGGGATCGAATCTCGGATAAGAAGAGGTCAGGTTGATTTTTATTGACAGAAAGTCCATAGTAATCCGCTTCGGACGCTCGAGCATCCGGCTGCTTCGCTCAAGAATGCGGTGAGTTTCCGAAAATCATCTGTCGCGGGATTCCGACCATTCGAACATATCCTCTCGGTTAGGCTTCGGAAATATGTAGGGATCTCAATTGGAAATAATAACAATTACATCAATCTATTAATCGCCTTGGAGCTGAAAATTGAGTCACGCTCTTTTTACATTGCATTATTCGTAATACTCATCAGGGAAATTCATTCTACTAAAACAGGAGGGAGCCTTGACCTCGTGCAACTCGGTTCTCGAAACGAGACCTCCTGCTCAACTATCACTTCAGAAGGTGTGAGCATTTCTGCAGACCCCGCAACCGAGCGCGTATTCCTCTCCCGTCGGTGGATGTTTCACATGTAATGGACATTCGTCGCCCTCCAATTGTTTGAGTTTCGGTCCTGAAAAGGAATGATTGAGATATTCAAATTCCATCATTCAGAGAATATCCGGAAGGCATCGACCCAGAATCGGTTATCAGTGCGTCCTATTCGAGGAATCCCAATAAATTACGACTAGGGAACGTTCGAAATTACGATCCGACGTGGATAAAGTGCTTACCGGCTGGGCAGGTGGGCAGCTGACTCTTCAGGACTTTCAAGACTCGTTGGAAGTCGTCGTGACACGGATTGCAGAAGTGCGTTGTACCAAAGCAGAAAAATACCGCCACCGAGCAGCAGTATCTGCATTTGTATTCTAGAAAGTCAGCCCCGTGTTTCGGACACATCTGCGCTGAGGACACGTCCGAACACGCCCCACAGACCAGCTCGGCCGCGTCGTAGCCGTCGTCGTGTACGTCCGCCTCTAGTTCGCAACGGACTTCGCCCCCGAAGTAAGCCTTGTTGCATTTGAAGCACACGTAATAAGCGTATCGTTCCATGGCGTAGGAAGCCCTCTCTTCCTGAGACAGCTTTGAGTGCAGCCCTTCGTATTCGAGTCTCATTAGCGCCTTCCGTTTGACATCTTCTTGCAGTTCCCAGACCGGTTGCAACTGCTCTTTGAGAAGCGGGTGGTCGATGGGCGCTTTGCAGATGGGGCAAAGAGCGAAGTTGAATGTGATCCTCGGGCCTGGCCATTTTCGGCTCAGAGCGTCCACGGTACACTGGTGGTGGAACATGTGGCCGCAACTGAGACTGATCACGGGAGCGCAACACAGCGCTTCCGAGAAGCAGATCATGCACATGTCGTCCGCGTCCTGCCGAAGGTCTTTGCCCTGGGGAGGAGAATGCCGAGATCGTACGTGATCTTTCCGGGGAAGAAAGACTAGGAAGATAACTCTTTGAAAGCTGAAAAAATTCCTGTGCCGCACCTGGCATCCGTAGAGACATGGCAGGCAGGCCTTGTCGTTGAGGACCCCTCCGCAATAATGACCGCAGGGATGCAATTTGGTGCAAGCGTTTTTGGCGTGTTCGACGCAGTCCGCTCCGCCGCAGACCGCACTCAGGCCCGACGTGGTAGCTTTGCAGAAACGGCACATGTTCACCGATGCCTTCGAATTGGTATTTTGCTCACGGAATTCAACCATGGCTTTCAGGGTGTTGGAGTCAGCTAATGCGATCAGCCAGAAGAGCTTCGTGCGGCCACATCCTGGAATCGGAAGGAGTTTCAGACGAGCTGCGGTACGTACGGCTGTCGACCGGAAGAATACGAAGTCGAACGCGGTAATAAAGAAACGAGCAAGGTCGACCAAGTAGACGAACTGATTTCCTTGATGCGCTCCCCAGTCCATAAAACGGCCTTACATGATGTTCCCTATTCATAGATCACGGCTCCCGGTGGAGAGAGGAGGGACGAGTAACAGGACAGGGAGCGAATGAGGGGAGACTACTATCTCGTTCGCTGATACCAAGCGTCCGATCCCACTCCTCCCGGAAACATTGATGAATATATCTCCACCGTTTTCCAGTTCATGGCAGCCGTAGGAGCTTTCCCGTTGGGTACTTCGAGTTCTACAGAGACCCTATCTCGCGAGTGGGAGCGTTCGGAGAGCGAGGAATCTCACCTTCGTGCAGATCGACTTTGATGGCGTCTTCCTCTTCTTTGAAAACTTGTCGACTGTGGCTTTTAGTCTTCTTGTGGTTCAGGTGGAGGAAACGATCACACTCGCAACAGAGATTCCCACAACTATTGCAGAAAATCATGGCCGTTGTCTCACCGTCGTCATGATTCTCACAAAGTGGCTTCTCTTGCTGAGAATCTATAATTCAAAAATAGATCATCGTATCTATCTCCGCTCGTCTTCATAAGAGAGCCCATTGTGACATATGCTCCTCGAGGTCCATCGATGACCTCGGACCCGCATAATTTGAGTCGATTCGTATTCTGGAACCATGCTGGCTGTTCCTGCCTCTCCCCCCCCAACTCGCCAGGCCGGCTTTCACTCCTGGACCCGTTGGAGGAAAACGAAGCCGCGAAGCAAGAATAAACGTACCTTTACGATTCCATTGACCGGACGAGAGTCGATCGACGTGTTCCTTATCCACGACGCAAAGCGACGCAAGACACAGCCAGAGCGTCGGAGTTTTGATGCAGTCCTGAGGCCGGGATCTGAACCTTCTATCGAGACGAGTGAGATTCAGGATATTCTCGGCGATGGCGCTTTTAGCCACTCTGGCCCATTGTTCGGTCAGAAGTCCCGCACACATGTCCCGAATCAGCTGAATTATCATCTGAGCATGTTTTCGGGTCGAGCAGCCCCTCAGCCACCATCGAGTGCCGACGTCGTCCTTTGGATGGATCGTCGTTGCGAGACTAACTGCAGTCGAGGCGTTTTTCTTGCTCTGATCGTTGACAGCGCTGATTTTCGTCTTGATCTGAACCGTGACGGCCTTGGCGATGCAAGCCAAGAGAACATCGAGGATTCCGGGCCTCTGCGTATCGAACAGGTCCTGTCGACCGTCGTCGCTGTTTCCGTGAATGCTGGTAAAATCTTCTGAAGGCAGCAGAGGAACTTGTAGGATCGACGCGAGTACTTGGGGAGAAACCTCGGGCAAGACTCTCCGCAGGAGGGAGGTGACCTGGCGCTGTACTCGAGCCGAGCCCGTGTGCAGGAGGGAGAAAAGATCTCTCAGGAGCCCGGCCTGTTGCGCCAGGTAGGCTCGGCCGACCGACGATCCGGAGAGGGCAAGCACCATGGACAGCATTTCGAAGCAGTATGCATCTGATTGAGGCGCTAGTTGAGGCGAACTAGAAGACAAGGATACCTCCCACTCTTCGCGCACTCTCTGCGTCTCCTTCTTGATCGTCGCTACGATATGCGAGCAAACCTGCTTCTGCAGGTGGGTGAGATTGTTCCTGCTGAACAGGATCCCCACCATATGCTCTTTGAGATCATTGCTGCCATCGCCGGACGACGTGGCTGCGTCCCCGGATATCAATTTTCCGAAAACTTGAGAGGTCAGCAGACGGAATACTTTCAAGGTTTCTGCTTCGCAATTCGAGTGCTGAATCGCGTCCGCCGTCATCATACCTTCGATGGAGGAAGAATTCCAATTAAGAGTCGCGAGAAGCGAACAGGTCATGCAGCTGAAGGATCCGAGTAGAATCCGCCCGACGAATTAAAATTGAGCTTCCGACTTCGAACGCGACTCACCATTAACGATTGGAACGGGATGATCGAGTACTTTGACTTGGCGTACTCTGAGAGAATTATCGGGGCCTTTGAGCTCGATTCGAACAACTTTCCCACCTTCAACATCCACTCCGATCCACCCAACATGACGCAAACTAACATCCTCGCTCTTAATCTTGTTCAGGGAAGTCTCATCTCCTGTCTGCAGACCCGACGTGAGAGAGAAAGAAGCTCGTTGAAGTCTATACGAACGAGGTGGCTACCTACTCGCGAAGCGAGGGTCCCAGGGGGGAATCTCCCCGAGAATATCCGTTTCATACGAAAAATCAACGCTCACCTTGAAAGCTATATGATTCACTCTATTCTGTATGTCACGGCTGTTGTCGATATGAACGGCAACGTAATGAATGTTGACACCTTGAGCTCCCTTGATCTGGATGAATTTCGTTTTGTTCCGATCCTCATCCGATGATTCCCAGAATGTTTCGGTCGAGTTGTCGAGCAATGAATTGACCATCGCTGGTCTCGAGGATGTCGAGATCTCGCACTGGGACGAGACATCCTGCAGGTGGAATATGTTCACTCCGTGCATATCATCGTGATCCTGGAAGCGAAATGGGATCATCATGAGCCGCTGAAATTTCAAAGTGCGTCCGAAATCTGAAAGGATTTGCGTGCAGCCGAAAAACATACATATGTATCATGGCCAAAAAGCTCGCATCGATCAGAAAGACTCACTCGTTGAGAATACACGGAGGCTTCTTCCGAGTGGCTGAGGATCTTCGAGATGTTCGAGAAGACCTGCGACGAGTGCAGGAACAGATGATCTTGAGCTGTGAATCTGAGACACCAGCATCGCACCGCCATCTGCTGCAGGGCCGATGGCGTTTGCAGATGGGCCATAAGATTCGAGATCGATTCCAAGAATTGATGGAAGGTCGCTTGGAGTGGAAACGCCATATGCTGGTCACAGGCTACAATTTTTGATAGGGTCAGCAGTTAGCGATCGCATCTCAGGATCCCTGCGTTAAGCGAGGGGAAAAATTCTTCTGTTCCACTCAAATTATCCTCACCGAAAGCCAGATCCTCAAGGGGATGATTACAGAGACAGACATTCTCGTCATCTTTATCCGGATTAGTGGTGCCGCTACTGAGCGAACTGACGAAGCACCACAGTATGTCGTGCAGACACGTCGGCTGCGATACGCTGTGCAGGAGCCATCTCATGGCCTGCAGCGCATAAACTCGACAGGCCAGTCTCCGGATAGCCTCGATCATCGTTGCCGTTAGCGCATTGATGTCCGAGCAGAAAGACATGATGAAGTTGACAACGGGCGACCCGGTGCTGTTCTTGACCACCGCTGCGAGCCGATCGTCCTCCGAAGTTCCGGACGGCGCCGATTCCGGAGAAGGTCTGCTCGGTCTCCAGTCAGCGACGGATATCGAGACTGATCTATGGAACGTTTTCTGAACACCGAGAGGTGTCGACGCGCCGCTCGGATTGTTGACCATGACCGGTGGCATGGAGTGTCGTGCTCGTTCCGTGGAGAGCAGTTCGGCTACGGCGCCCTGAGACAGGTAGTCGTGGGCGAACTGCTCTATTAGCTGCTGGTCACCGTCCTGGGTCGCCTTGGTCTTCTGGGCGCAGGCTCCCAGCGAGTCGAGGGAGGCGAATTGCACGTCAGCCCTGTCCATTCCGAATGGATTGCTTTCCAACGACAGAAGTTTATCACAGTTCGAAAGACTCGATAGACTCAAAACAAATAGAGAATTCTGAAAATTTCGAAACGGGAGCATGATAGTGGGGTCCATGGCAGTCGACAAAAATCACCATCGCGCTCGCGTCTGTACCCGAGATGAACACCCACCTGCATAGCTACTTTATGTTTCTCTTGCAGATCGATCGGTGAGAGAACTGTGCTCCCCGACACGATCTTTCCGCTGAGTATGGCGTTCTGGCATTGTTTCCGTTTCGCGTCGTTTTCCTTATGTTTCGAGCGGCATTCTTCGCACAAGAGATACCAACAGGACGTCACCGTCCCACCGTCACCACAGTTACCGGCCCAACCCCCGCAGTAGTTTCCGATACTGTTGTAGCCTTTGCCTTTCGAGGGACCGCCGCATCCTTGATGAGCGGTTCTCATGTGCTGGGTTATGGCTTGGTGTCCCGCCACGTCGCACATGTCACAGAAACCTACCATTGACCCGGGGGTCGAGCAAGCTTCCACCGCTGAGTTCCCGAACATGTTCGGAGCAGTGGGTCTCTTGCTGACGCTCGCACCTCGCTTCCGATCTGTAAGGCAGGGATATGCAGCGTTCAGGAGCGGAGAGTATACCCATCCGCCAGAGGTCCCGGAGGAACTACTGGGTCACAAACGTGCTTAAGACCTCCAGGACACGAAAGGGGGAAAACTGACCTTTCTGCGTGACATCGGGTTCGTCCTTGAGGGACGGTGGCCCGTTCTTCGTGTTGAAAGAACTCATGCAGAGGGAGAGAATGTTGTTCCACAAGGCTACGAATTGTGATTTCGGTCCTTTATCGGCCGCACTCTGCGAACATAAGGAACGGTTTATCTATTTGAAGTGTGGCGACCCGACTGACGAGGTCGAACGAAAGGAGGAACTCATGGGAACCCACCGACTCCAAGAGAGGGGCGTTGTCCTTGTTGAGGCTCAGATCGGCGGTCGTTTTCATAGCTTCCGCTGTCAAGCCCTCGAACCAGAGAACTGCAGCGAAAACAGCTCGGATCGACTGAGCGACCGACGGCGCCAGAGCTTCAATGGGCGCGATTCTCTTCACGGATCTGACGGTCGATGTTGACGATCCACTGCTGCTCGGCGCGGGGGAAGCTGCCGACTTCGATGGACTGCTGGAGCTCCTCATCGGCGGCGCTATGCTCAATTCCTCCTGGAGACATTTTGCAAGCTGAGGAGACACCGGCTGCGGCGTTCTATGGCCTGATGCCGTGATTGGCTGATCCGAAAACACTTTCGCCGCTGCTCGGGGGGACGACGCTCGACGACGAGGCGTCGGGGAAGTTTTCGGCGGAGTGGCCGGTGGTGTGGCGCCATTGCCGTTGGCCCGGCTCTCCCCGATGGCCTTGACGAGCTCCTTGACGGAGACTCCCTGGAGTTCAGCCGGAACTGGGTTGAAATTGTCCCTGGCTCGCGTTTCTGCGATGTGGTCCTCATTGTTCTTCAACCATCTTTGCAGAACCGTTTTCGAATGCTCGTCTGAACTCTGAGGGGGCATTGGCTGCTGCGGAGTCGTCTGAGGTGCTTTCGGTGATTCTTCGTACCCGGCGGCTTCGCTCACAGTGTTGAGCGTGTGGAGCGAAGTCGATGGGGTGGATGACAAGCTTCCGAACACGAAAGGACTCACGGACCCGGACGAGCACGCGTCGTGCTCGGAATTCCCGGACCCAGACGTCAGGAAACCCTGCGACGTCCCCGAGAGATCGAAGCCCTTACTCCTCTCGGAGTTCTTCTCGGCTCGTGTGGTGGTTGTGTTGGTTTCCTCGGTCTCGCTCGCAGCCTCGTCGGAGAGCACTTCGCTCTCGTGCTGTAGGAAAACCAAGCTCCCCGCTGCAATTGAGCTCTGGGCGAGAGTCCACGCGTCTCCGTCGGTGGTCGTACAGTAATGCTGCATCGAATCTTTAGAGAGTTTGAGCCACAGCCCATCGTTATTGACCAGATCCTCATTGACCGTGACGTAGTTCCCCATGACCAACATACCGATCGGGGGTCCGGACCTTAGGGACGCTCTGGAGCGTATGTTGTGCCCAGAGGTCCCGCTATTGACAACGAGATAGGTTCCAGGACCTTTCCGGACGTATATTTCTTTGGCGTCCGCGGTTAAACCGTTCACGTTTTTGCCATCTTCACCGATTTTATCCTCAGCGGCGACAAGAAGTGTTCTTGAAAAATGTTTGTGGTACTGGAGGCACCACGCCTCGTGCGCTTGTGACAGAGTCAGTCTACGGCAGTATTGATGCGCGCTTTCCGGTGTTAATCTCACCCAGATACCGTCATCATTTTGGACCTGGAAATGATGGGGATGTTAATCGAAAAAGATTGATTCGGTGACAACGTGTCCCGTCGGTTATAATTATGATTATTAGTGTTTATTATCCGGCGACTCGATGATCGATAACGCCCCCCGTTCCGAGGAGATTCCGTGAACCTACCGCGTCGATGAACGTTATGTGACCGTTTGCCGGCACGACGCCGATCTGATCGCTTTGGAGACTCGGACTCTTCCGGATTCGGAGTCCTTGGGAATCGATTCCGACGAACTTCCGGACCTTAGACATGGCCGAGGAGCCTTTGGACTTAGTTTGAGGGGGCGGCTGAGCGAAAGTCTTGCCATGGGGGAGCTCACGAACCTCGATGATGGAATCTTCGCCGGTTACTGGGTAACCGTCGATGAGAGCTTTGAGCTCGAAACGACCTACGCTCGATGGCGTCCAGTTGGCTGTGTACAGCTCCCCTGCTTGGCTGACCATTAGGCTTTCGGTTGCTTGTTTCTTCGGAGACATGAAACGGAGTTCTTCGAAAGAGTACTTTTCGTAGGCTTTCATCATGGTGATCGAATGGTAGATCATCTTCTCCTTCACCGATGCCTCGTAGGGAGTTTCTGTGCAAGGAGCTGGGAGGCCACCGAAAGTGAGATCGCCCCTTCTCGTCTGGTTCATCTGAACGGTTGAAGGACCGCAGCCGAGCAGCACTGCGAATATCTCAACCTTGACGTTCGAAACTGAGCAAGTTTTGCCATACTGGTCCTTGACGACAACATTGATTGCCGACGAGCTCCCGCTTTGCAACTCTTCTTTGTTGAAAACCAGTTCGCATTTCTGGGGGTCGACGAAAGACTCAGGTTGGAGCCACCTGGAATAGGAATGGTCCCCATTGAAAAACCACCGCTCCATTCCCCCTCCCAAGCGCTTCTCTTGTCCTCGGCCTTATCGGCTCACTCCCGATTCTCGATATTCGAGATGGAAATATCAAATGAAGGAGCCTGAAAGATCATTCTGAAAATGTACGCACATGACCAGTTTCGAGCCCGCTGTACCGGGCTCGGCCGAGATAAAATCTTTGAGGAACTTCTTTTCGCTGCAATCAGCTTGAGTTGGGATGTTCCCCGAGAGGGCTTCGTCGATGTTCGGACACCTTTCGAGAGGTGGTCCGCGGCCCAGGATCTCCGGATACGTTTTGAAGGTTTCAATCACGGCTGGATCGAATTCCATTCCGTTTTTCAAAAACACCGGATCTTGCTTGAGAAGGGCAGAACAGCATTCTCCACCAAGATGCGCCAACTCCTTCTCGAGATGAGCGAAGCCATTCGAGTTCTCCGACGTCCCGCAGTGTCCGACGACCTGGCACCTGTACGTGGAAGGGAGCAGTCAATCAGGATGTTCGTCTTCCTATTTTTCGTCCCGCGGAACGAGGACGCAATCTCTCACGTCGATACTTGCCGGAAACCGTAGTTTGTACTTTTCTCATCCCTGGCGTACTCGGACGCACTTTCCAAAGAGAACAGCAACGCGTTGCCTGGGAGGACAACAGCGTTCGTCGGCCAGCCCTCGCAGCCGGAAAATCGACGAAGAACCGCCCAGTATTGATTCACATCGACTTCCTCTGTTTTCTCTTCTTCCATGTTCTTCAGCGTAGCGCAATATATTTGGAGATAATCTTCGGGCTGGGCGGTGCAGCTCTTTGGATCGAATTCCACGGTTATCCAATCGACTTCGTCGGGGAATTGGATTTTATATCGAGACACATTCGCTGCTTTGTAGGGGTGATCCGACTCGACGATAGCGTAGAATCTTTCGTCTCGGCTTTTCTCGGGACTTTTTGGCCCCAGTTTCTTGCTGATGGTGACTACGTTCCCCAGCAAGGTTTTGACTAGAGATAGGACTCGCACCGCGGTCGAGGTGTCCGTCGAGGCGATTTTGACTAATTGCGAGAACACGGCCGGCAGCAGCGATGACACCAGTTTTGTGCTCTCCAATTCGACCAGTTTTTGGTTGTCCTCCAATGATTCCACCGCCTACCGAACGAAAACTAGCGTCAATGAGCATAAACGAAACGAAGGCGCTCCCCGACGGAACGAGACCAGCTGCGTTCCTCTGATCTCCGAGTCGGGGCGACTGAAATTCCTAGGCACGAGTTTCCGAACTCTCTCGAGTCCGACTATCGGACTGATCTCGCGGGACCCCGTCCGTTTGAAATCTAAAAGAAAGGCTCGCTCACCCTGGCCATGAACTCGTGCGAGATCTCCACCAACGAAGTGCTTATCGTCAGCGTTGTGTCGACCGCTTCTCTGACAACATCTGGCACAGTCACTTCGGATGCATGTGAAGCCCCCGAAGCTAAGTTCGCATTCAATGCTACCGGGGTGTTGTGGTAGAGGATCTGGGAAATCTGACCTCTCGTTTGATTTGTACCATTGAAACTGAGGGTGCAGTCGATGAAGAAGAACGTCGTCCCATCGGGACCCTTGACCTGTGAAGCACAATTCCGCGTCAGAAGGTGGAAAAATTCACATCTCTGCTAGGATTCTAGAAGGGGACATGATGCACAAAAGCTAAGCCTTCAAGACTCACATGTGGAACCCCACAATCTCCGCTGTTCGTTTTCGCTCCGTGGTTCCGAAGCCGGAGGGCATACCGTGTATTTTTCCTGATAGGAACAGGCCGTTCGAATCGGATCTCGAACAGTTCGTCGGTACAATCGTCAGGAGCGAAGTTGCCGCTCACAGTTTCGATCGCGGCCCACCGCTCAACTGTAATGACGGATCGTCTATGGTATCCGGAAAAAAGTATCGTAATACGAAACCAAATCATCGGATGATTGGTGGGGGTTCTCGACGGAGCGCGGCCCTCTCCGAGAGTTCGCGCTCCTTGTGTCACCACTGACCTGCCAGATCTGCACTCGGTCCGGCTGCGGAAAAATCGAGGAGGTCCAGCTCGTAGACCCAATCCGAACTCGCCTTCGATGCGCCGTAGATTGTAGCTCCAGCGATACTGATTCCGGATCTATCGACAGTGAAACATATCGCATCGGGGCTGCCGTTCCCGGTGTTCCATGTGCGTCCCATTTGAACTCTCTTGAATCGAGTCGGTGTCACAAGCGGGGTCATCGAGCTCAAATTACTGTGACCCGGAGCGTCGGCATGCGGTTTTTCAATGGCAACTCTGGTGGAAAGTTCGCTGATGATCGCCACCAAGAGTTTGCAGGCATTGTCCACCAACTGCGGAGGACAAACCGATCGCTCCCCGTGGCCTACCAATATTGCTAGTGGGTTCACAACAATCTGTATGAGCTTATCGACGACGTCCTTGAAAGTCAAAGTTCCCGAGAGTCTCATGTCGTCCGGGTCTCGAACCGACAGCGCTTCGTTGAGGAGCCTGAACAAAGGATACTTGGAGTTTGAATTCCACGGATAAAGAATTCCTTCATCCGTCTGAACGTTCTGTCAGGGGGTCATCAGAGATTCTGAACCTACCTTCCGTGCAGCGCTGGGCCTTCACTACTTTCACTGCGCGTTGGCATATGGAAATTTCCGGACATAGGACTCCCTGGGGGACTCTGAGGCGGAGCGAGCGCTGGCGTCGGACGCTCATTGTAGACAATCTACGGAGTGAGATTTGATTTCAACACGACAATTGGGAAATCTCCCACCGAATGATGTCCGAAATGCGCGTCTTCCTCGCGACAGCAACTAATCGGTCACCTTGGACAATTGATGGGGAAGGAATGTGGCCAGTGAAGATGAGGGCGATTTCCCCAAAGCACCGAAAATCACAGCTAGTAACCGGGTGAACTCCCTCTCAGGGGCTGAGCATGATTTCGACTGCTGGGGGAAAACATCGTTCTCAAGTCCCTATTCATCCGAATTAAACGTATCACACGAGGGTGAACCGTCAAACGAAAAATTGTCCACTGAGCGTTCTCGATGGAACCGGACTCACCTCTGCCGACCGTTGTTCATGGAGGAGCAGCTCGCAGAGTCCTTGCCATTTCAAGCTGTCGGTCGGATAAAACGCTTGGTAACAATGGGAGAATGTTATACTGCACTCTGTGATGAATCGCCGGAGAGCGGGCTGATGCTCGTTGGCCGACGTCATGAGAATTTGTTTCAGGATCATCCTGCACATCCATATGGCTCTGCACAGCGGCTCAATATCACCCGTGGACGAGTTTGCGACTAGAGGGTAGACTTGTGAAATATATTGGCGCAGCAGACTCAGTGCAGGTTTCGATAATCGGTCACCGATCACGCAGGGTCCTGGAATTCTCGTACCCCTTAGATCAGATGCACACAAATCGTCATGGGGAGCATCATTCGATGCGGTGGCAAGGCGTTCATGCATTGCGCTCGAGGCACTCAGTTCTGCTGCGTGAATCCGAGAGCCGCTCAAAATCTCCCCAAACTCACCCTGCTGGAGCTCCTTCCAGATCCATTTGAGGTGGGTGAGTAGCCAATGAAAACACGCGGAGTTGATGCCGGTGGCGAAATCCTTACTCAACGTATAAGCGGGCTCATTGCCGTCCTCAGATAGACCCAGCGCTCGGTTCGATCCGGATTCGGGGCTCATCAATCTATACAAAAGTTGCGGGATCTGTCCGGCGTTCGCATCAGTACCATTATTGGATCTCTTCGAGCTCTTGAACGAAAATGTCACTTGGTCCTCTGTTACGACGACGTGCTGTCCCAGCGATCCGCAGTCCGATGAAGGTCCTGCAGGTAAATTGACCTTTTTTAACCCTCGCCCCGAGAGCAAATGAACTCATCCTGCGTGAGCAATGATTGTAGCGGGATCAGAAGGCATGGGTCAACACGGCGAACGAGCACAGAACCGGAGTCCTCCAGCTCGAGTACGCGTCAGATGACACGCAAATTTATCATCATTATGAGATGGGGCTGGAGACATCAGGAAAAATCGCGAAATTCTGCGAGCTTACCGCTTATCCTCGCCCAAGCGAGGTACCAGCGGTTCGCCTGGATGGGAACGGGGTCATCGAACATCATCGAGTATTTGTGCCGCGCTGGACACTCGTAAGTTCTGTCGTCCATGTCTATGAGAATTTCCCCTTCGGGTTCGTTGTCCCCGCCGTCGTCACCGAGGTCGTAGATCCGCAATCTAGCCAGATATTCCCCGCGGCCTCCGAACAATCCGAGCCCGCCGAGTAGAACATCGGTGTCTGCCATGAAGCGGATCGCTTCGATAGAACATCCCGAATAACCCCATCCTCCACCATGGCTGTCGAAGCGATTTACGATGGAAAAATCGTCCTTGGCGAAAGAGCGACGACTCCGGTGAAGAGCCTGAGGATCCGAGGCTCGGTCGTCGCTGTGCTCACGGGGATTCTTTGCGGCAAGGTCCAAAAAATGAATAAGGCTCAGAGCCGCGTGCTGACGAGTAATGGGGAATTCGCTGAGCTGCAAAAAAAAAAGAAATTGACCTCCAAACTCATCGGACATCGGAGACTGCGGAGGGCTTCTCTTCGTCGAGTGCTTGATCCATCACAGTGTTTTTCTGCCAAAGAAACCCACCGACGGGACTGTGGCGGCGAGGGGAAGGTCAGATTTCGTATGATAAATACTAATCATCTGACTTTTCCGATTGTAACTCCAAAGAAGGTCGTAGACGTGATCGAACGTGACACAATCTTCCTCGCTCAGGAGATGAGGTCCCGGATGACCCTTGCAGACACCGTTCTGACGATTCATCATCAAAGTGCTGTAATCGCTTGTCGACGGATCGGGGATGATGGAGATCACTTGACGCGTCGCGGTCACGATCGCCGAGGAAAGGCATCTGGAACGGGAGAGCGAATATCAATGGGTCCGTTATGTTTTTCTATTCCGATGCTTGAGATTGTTTGAGGGCAAGTGAATTCTGACGCTATGAAAAATCAGATCACATACCTCGAATCGATTAGACTTTCATCGATTCTAAGGAAGGTATGGTCGCCGGAAGCCCCGATCCACGTGGCTTTCTTCGCGTTAGGCGCACCGATACCGGGGACTGGTCCCGCCACGGCGTTCCACGGCACGGGCCCTGCCATTGAGTTCCATGACGCGTCTGCCGAGGTCACGAAATCCTCTTCTGTGCGACATAATTGTCCTTTCTGCAAAAGACACAATCAACGTGACAAACCCATGAGACGTACGCTAAATGGGGCATGGATCACTTCTCGAGCTCATTTCCTCACGCGAGCCACCCCCATTTTCTCGGTCCTCGTGGCGCGGCGTCTTGCTCACCTGAAAACTTCCGCATGTGTACACCGCCCCATTGTTGAGGAGCATCACGGTATGATTGCTACCAGCGGCAACCTGGACGACTTTCGATTGACCTGGTAGACCCTGGACGAAAGATGCACTCGATTGTCGACCATGGCCGAGCTGACCGTGCTGATTGTTACCGAATGTCAGCACATTCCCGGTCTCTAGGAGCAGAACTGGAAGGGAGTTTTGCGTCACAAGGGGTCAGGGAGGATGGCGGACGCAGGAAAATGGGGTTGGGAGAAGCTCACCGGTGTGGTGGACGCCGGTGGCAGCTTGTAGTACTTTGTGAGCTAAATTCAGTTTCACTGCAGGGAGCGAGGCTAATTTTCCACAATCAACATCCGCGAGTTGATGTGCCGCGTCGGACGACGAAGAGAGATCTTCGCGGGAGCTCCCAACACCGGACGCGCATCGGAGATTATTGATGATAACGGGGTCCCCGATTTGCTGTGGAAGAATAAGGTGAGGAGTTCTCCTCCAACGCAAGCTCGTCGGTACGTCCCGAGCAGCTCCCACATTAGTTTGGTGCAACTCGCGACGTCCAGCGAAACTTCCCGATAGACCTCACCTGAAATCTATGCAGTGGACCATCTCTCCCTTTTCCTGATTTTCGTTGAAATCTTCGGCTGCCGTCGTCCCTATCGCGATCCCTCGAGCGGGCTATCGAATAAGACGGGGAGAACTCCTCGCGTCTCCGCATCCTTTCCGGCATTTTCCTTATCACTACGAATCCGTCTCCGCCAGCTACTTGTGCATTCATCTGCAGGATGGAGTGAAGAACAATTTCGAGGCTGAGATTTAAGCTCATGATGAATTCAGTCCGATTTCTGTCTCACGCAGTTCTTCCTCGATCCACGAATCCGCACTCACCGCCGCCGCCAATCTCTGGTTCTGTTCACAAGATATCGGTACGACTGGGGCAATACTCGGAGCTGCTTTCGGTTGACTCGGCGCTTCTGCTCCCACCCGGTTGGCACATACTCTACACGATCCACATCGAACACAGCCAGCGTCCCCGACACCGCAACCGCATAGGCTAGAAAATTGAATTTGAGTTGTCGGAGAGCGAAATTTAATGGGCACAGGTTGGAGACAAGGTTCATGCCGTTGGTTCGAAGCATTACTCCATCATCAGTCGCTATCTCCAAGCACACTCACTCTCCGGGTAATCGCTGGGAATCCGCCGGCAAGCCCATGGACGCAATGCATTGAGAACCGTAACCCGTACATTGTAAACACGTTCTGCAGATTTTGCAGTCTTGCGATGCGAATTGGTGCGGTGGACAAGCTTGACCATCCGCAGAGGCCTTGTCTTTCGACGTCTCCTTATCTGTGACCACCACGGCTGCCGCTGCGAGTTCACTGCTGGGGTCCACCAAGGAATCCGCACTGCTTGCCGTCGTTATTGAATTCTCCGAAAGATCCGCTGCGGGAAATGAGACACTGTGATTTTCTCTCCCTCGATGGACTCGATTAGGGGAGTCTCGATTAGTATTCAGGGAACCAATCCGGCGTTATCAGGCTTCAGAATATTTTTTGCGCATAAAAAACCTACCGGAAACTAGAGCCGCGCTTGAGGCGAGTTCTCTCGCGCATTGACCCTTGTGGTTGACTCCGAAAGTGTAAACCGATCCGTTGCTTGTGACGGCGACACCGTGGGCTTTGCCCAAACACACCTGCGTGACTTCTTTGACACCTGTATTGACCAGCCCGGAATTTGGCTCGGCATGTCCGAGAGCGTCTTTTCCGAACAGATACAAATCTCCGGTATTTGAGACGATGGCAGTAGTTCCGTTATTGCATGCGATGTCCACCGCTTCCACTCCCTCCATTTTAGCGATCCGACGAGGCTTGATTGTTCGTGGCTGTCCCTTTCCCTTGACCGGTTCCCCATCTTCTCCTCGGCGAGCTGTTCCCGCAAAGTACACGCTGCCCTCGGGGGTGATAAAAACGGCATGGCTTCCGTCGTGACCCACCGCAATACGTTTCGCGGACAGTTTCATATCGGACCACCGGGAGTTGCCTTGTTTAACGCCCAAGCCTATCACTCTCCCGGTGGCATAGACATTACCGGAACTACCGATAGCCAGACCGAAATCTTTTCCACATGTCACCATTTCGGGCTCCTCGCCTGAATTCACACCTGGCGAGAAAGGGGGAGAATTCGAGGCTTGATCGAATGCCCGAGGGATTCATCGAGGGGAGAATGGAAGGAGACGGATGACGACCGATCAAATCTACCACGAAATCCCTTGCACCGAGGAATGTCTGACCTACTACAGGGATACTCACTTAGAACAATGGGTTTCTTATCGTCCGACTTCTCTGTTCTATGCGTTTCTGATATGACTCCCTGGCCGAAAACGAGCAGAGACTTTTTCGTCAGTTTCAAGACAGTTTCCGTCGTTCTGTCTTCCATCTCCGGACACGGTCGATAAATTGTTTTCACCGTGAAGAGATCATCATGAGGAACGATGCAGCACAGTGCTTGACCGTCGCTGAAGAGAGCTGCATAGGGATGAATAATAATCGTCGGTCTCCAAGTTTCTCCAAATCGGGTTTCTCGGAACTTATCGGCTCCGACCACTCGACATTGGTTTTTCAGTTGCGTCAATATAAGGACCACTCCTTGACGAAGAATACTCACTGTTGGGTAATTGCACTTGTTTCTGTAGAACGAATTTCTTGACAACTTGTAGAGTATCCTTATCGAGCTTTAAAGCTACAGATTTTTCGTCCTTTATCGTGACAGCGAGAAGGTACCCAGCACAAACTCCGATCCATACGACGTTCTCTTGACTCAACTGACGACTCATCACAGTAACTTGACCCTCTTGGGAATCTCCGAAACCAGTTGTGATCTTGTAGAGGACGCCTCCTTTCAAGAGATAGAGGAAGGATCCATCGGAGGCAAGACAGCAACCTTCTTTTCTAGAGTTCGACTCCTGAGGGAATTTCACTCGATATCTGAGCACTGGGTTGGCGGGGACGCCTTGATCCAGCCACCTGGGGAGTTTCTGCGATGCACACAGCAGGGAGTGTATTGCACGCTGTAGCGCTATCAGAATCAGTGGCGTCTGACGGAAGAGAGAGACGAAGGTTATCCTTGGAGGTCTGTGAGATTGGAGAGTGTTGGGGAGAGTAGACCACAGAGGAAGAATTGGATTCTGTTCCGCATGATTTCCGAGGTCCATCCTTCTCCGGGAAGTGTTGACTCACAGTTCCCCAGGGAAGAGAATCACGTCAGAACTTACCGGAAGTGTCAGCTGACTGTTCGGGGGCAGCAGGAGACAGTTCGCCGTGGCCAGTGTTTTAGCAGTCTCCCCGGTTGCGATCGCGAGAGATACAAGACAGGAAGACGACAAAGATGAAAGAGTCAACAGAGGATCGGTTGTATCAGTCAGAGATGAAAGTTCTAACAGCAGCGAGAAGAGCTTATCTGGAAGAGGACACATGGGGCTTGATCAATGCGAATTACAGCTGCGATATTCTTCTGGATCCGATCTTCAAAGAATAGCTACTGACAGCGAATCTATGAGTCGGTCAGCGATCGAATCCTCAGGTGTACATCGTCAGTGTCAGCTAATGGAGTAGGAATTCGATGCTCCATACCTATCGTTTCTTTGGGTTCATCCTTCATGGCTTCTGGGGCCAATCCTTGCAATGTGTCCAGGAGACTTCGCAAGACCCTGATGCAGAGATCAGGATGGGTTCGACAGCTCCCTTTGATCAAATCCAACATCCCATTCAAGCCCATGAGAACCAATTTGGGTAGTGGAATGACTTTCCGCTCGTCGCTATCTCGCTCCTGATCCGGCTTCTGGGCGGGTTTCTCGCATCGCGACCTTCTCTCCTGCAAGCATCCGCGGATCGCGACATATACTGCGAACGGTGACGGGTTTGGTTGCAACTCCAAGACTGGTTTGGAATCCGGCGTCTTCGGGACGACATCCGCGCTGCATTTCTGTGATTGATAAAAGTTATATTAGGATTCGGTCTCGCACCAGCAGACGATGAAACGTCCCTTCGTCCCAGACTCTCATACGCCCCGAACTCTGGTTCGCTAAGAATGCCCAAGGTTTCAGCATTCGAATTCTCTTCTCGCTCCTCACATCCTTCGACCTATCGAGACAAACTCCACCCGTGATTTCTTCCACGAACTTGCCTCGAGATATCTCGCAATCTGAGGAGGTTTGCCTGCACCTCGTTTCGGCCCATCTTTCTGCCTGGAAAGAATCGATTCATTGCGATGATACCTCCGGATGATCCCTCTGTATCGTAATGTACGAACGAATTCCGTAACACATGCGCGCGGTTGCGTAGATGAAGTGACTCATCAATATTCTAAACCAAGTGAAACAGTTCGATATCAACGTTCGCAGGACCCCGGATTTCGAGCTCGAGTCGACAAACAAATCCCTTACTGTCCTCACGTCGTACCTCTCAGTGACCACTGGCCTGAAAAGGCCGTGGAATTCCTTTGGCAGACTTTTTGACATTCAGGCAATCGGCTCGCGAAGGTCCTCAAGGCCGGTGTGCTCTCATTGCTCCATTACTACACGCAGTCATCGGTGAACAAACGAGCTATTCACGGATTCTTCAGTTTCCAAAGCCGCAGCGGGTTCCGGCCTCCTGTCGGTGGGCTCCCACTGCAAATCCAAACTACAATCGCTCTCACTCGCAATTGCTTCTGTTTACTTTCGGGTTCCTCTCTGTCACCGTCATCTCGCGCGGAAGCCGGACACGTGAGCGAAAACCCAGACAGGCTCCCCGAGTCCAGCAAATTAGAGTTCTGTCGATGATCTTTCGAGCGGATTATCAAGGTGACGGAAAACGCTGCTGATTGTTGGTCTGACGCAGATTGAAACCTATAAGCCCGACACAATGTCGTGCTCTCGCCCCCTGGAGCCTTCTGCCAGATCTTGACTGATGACAGCCGCTTCGACAATCATCATCAGAAAATATCCTGACCCAAAGCAAGGATGCCGGGTGCAGAGCTGCGAAGCGAGAAGCTTCTCCTTACTTCGACCCCTTCATTGTCCTCGTGTCAACTAGGGAAATCTTCTGGACCGTGGCTGAGCGAGAAACGGCTGCCCCCGTCCGCAAGCAGTCGCCTGCTTCGAAGTTTCCCGCTGTACATACAGCTGAACGAGGTTCCGGGTGTCGAGTCTGGCTCATCTTAGAGTTAGCTAGACGAGGAGGGGCTTTGGTTCCAATTCGAGCTCGTTCCGAAAGACTGGATTCCACTGCGTTCGAGGAATGCTTCAGAGTACAGAGTCAAGGGTTTCCTTCCCCCCAGAAATGACTAAGACTTCCGGCGAGAGCTTACTCAAAATTCGAGGTGATCGATTGGGGCCGAGAGTCGTCGCTGACAAAATCGTATTTCTCCGATGCAGCAGCAGCAGCTGGCAAATGATTCTGGCCTTGAGAGCTCGCTGAAATCGAACCAAGCGTGGACAGTGGCGGAACCGCTCCATGAAGTCGACCCAATATAAGCTTCGGAAGAGCTCCATCGCGGAGCAGAGCAGGGCTTCCGATCCAAGCCAATATCCGGCATAGCTCTCGGTAAATGCGTGAAAATCTTTTTCGCGCGCACGCGGCATCCACCGACATCCTGCCTCTAAAATCGGTCGACCGATCGTGCAGACAGGCATTCATCACGTGGAACATCGACGAGACCGATCTGGCCATTTCATTCCCGGCGAGCGGGCACTGATCCATGAACTGGTCTCGAATCCTGGTCGTTTGGGTTCGCAGCCGTCATAATCATGCAAAGCATTCGATGTGTATTCTCGAAGAAAAATTTATCATCTGATACCACAAGTGTCAGAAAGCTCTGATGAGTCGAGAGAAAGAAGCGGGATATCTCCAATGGCTGTATTTATTCATGTGGAATCGCTGATTATTTACACATGGGATCTCTTTGAAGAAGTTTTTCTCTATGGCGTCTTGGGAGCTGAGATGTCGAGAGGATATCGAATCATTTCAGAAGGTGACGGTTGGTGATTTACTTAGTTCGCCGATCGGAGTGGTAGGTTTCTCACAAGATAAAGCTACGTCGCGTCACCGTGCAGAGAACACCGTGACCGAAAGACGTCATGAGTCGGCCGATTTACCTCGTTTAATGAACGGACCGATGAAACTCCAATGATAGGATGATTATGCTTGAGCAGGCTCGAAACTCCCACGGCTCAGCAGAATTTCCACCTGTTTCCACATTCATTGCAGAACGCGAATGTGGTCATCGGTTCATCGGCGCTCCTGGTCTGCACCTGGTTGTAGGTACAGTTTGACTTTTTGCATTTTCCGCATTTGAGCAAATCGGTTTTCGTTCCCGATGTGAGAGCCATCTGGTGGTCGTCGATCGCTTCCTTCGTGAGTTTCTGCCGGAGCTGTTTCAACTCATCGGAGGCCATTTCTTCGGCAGTCATCTTCGCAAGTCGCTCCGGCTTTATGCTGCCGATGAGAACTCCCAACCGGAGATTCGGGTTCTTTGGGTCCTTCAAGTTCGCTACTCGGCTTCTGATCCTGCTACGGTACTTGGTGTCCGTATTGTTGAATTCGTCGAAGCACGTGCTTTCGATCCGCTCCGCGAGCTCGTCGGGGTCGGCCGCACAACCGTCGGGCAAACCATTTCCTTTTAGGGCGTTTGAGAGCATCTCGCTAAGAAAAGAGAGAAAAATCAGAACACCGTCGATCTAGAACGCATCGCGGCTCTAGCGGAGGTCGCCATGTAGCAATTAATCCATCAACTAATATATGGCATTCGTAGTTACTGGATACTACTCTTACCGGCATTTGAGCCTGACAGCATCGGTGGTATTCCCCGCGGGAAATGAGGTTTGCTTGGCGGGTACAGGCCTCGCCGGGGGCGTCGTCGAGCTCTTCTTGTTCTCCCTCGACTCCCTGCTGGACGAATCTTCAGCTCTCGTGGGGGTACCTGACGGATGAATTAACTCAGTTGACGGTGGCGGGATCGGCCTCCGCCGAGTTTCGTAAATGAGAGGAAGCAAAAAATATCGGTGGGGATTTCCTCATTTCAGCTATGATAGTCACAAGTATACGGATTCACTTACTGCCAATGAGTTTCTTCCAGTTCTTCACGAGCGTTTTGGCCAGTAGAATCACTTCATCGTCTTGGCTGCTTTTCCTCAACGTATTGACCGTCAATCCGATATGCGTTTTCTGAAAAGCAAGAATGCGCATGTAGAGCGGCATCTCGAACCATCCATCAATCACAGCACCATCGTAGTCGAGAGCAGATTTTCAGAACAACGATAGCGGATAGCAGGGGAGCCTCGAACATTTTTTCTCCTGCAGAGGATGAGATAACCGAATGCGACCCGTAACATTTCTGGTTCGGATGCAAGTAACATGCGAATCAATATCCCATCGGGAGCATCGCGTTTTCGACAGATTGCCTCATCGATCAGAGAAATATTGTTGGAACGTACTTTCTCCACAGTCATGTTCTCATACTAGGGAAAATCGGAACAAGCCTCCCTGAACAGAAGTCGGAGTGGCCGATGAGCCATCGAGGACTTTGATCGAAGGTTCGGAATGAGCAGCCTCGATCAGAGGGAAGCTCCTAATCAGCCAATGAAGTCAAGATATCCAGGAAAAGCATATATTTACCTGCAGGATCTCGAGAGTTATCGGGAGCCTCTGTAGCTGCTTGAGCATATCCAACGCTTGGCTCTGGCCCTGAAAGAAACATTCGGTCAGTGATCAGATCGAAGTCTATCCCAAGAAAAAAGAGATGGAGTCGCCCAATGAGAGTCACGCGCATTGAGATCTCTCAGGAGCGAATCGCAGACAGCTGGTCGACGAATGCCGATTTACGTAATTATGGCGCCCAAATCTCGGAACGTAAACAAACTGTATGGGACGTCTTCCGGACGGATCTCTCGATTCCCGTTGCTCTCGTCACAGTCTGCATCACAGACGAACGAAACAGACGCACTTTCCGAATGAACTAAGTCATATGCGGCACGGAGCGACTCGCCGACACGAATTTAGCGTCTGCAGTGGCCCGTTCCGAAGCTCTCGTGCCGTCGGAGGCCGAGGGTCGTCTCGAAGAGGATTCCAGCATTCGGAGGAAACGACATGAAACTTCTGCACATATGTCAGACGATATAGAGGATTTGCATGTGCTGTTTTGGCTCGACCCGCTCAACTCTACGGAGCCGCTTCTTTGAGAACTCTGCCGAAAAGACGCTTTTTTCAAAGAAACTCACCCCCGATCCATCTGAGGCCATCTTCGCCAAACCTCTGCCGATTTTCTTAACATCTTCCTCGCAACCCATTGTGGTACTTCACTTGGAGACGCGTTGAACACACACAGTCTCTAGGCCAACAACACTGAGGCTTTTATTTTCTGTCCGGTGGAGAGTGTTTACTACACCCGGATGTGCATTTCGGCAGTTCACGGGCGGGCGGATTCGAATCGCGGATGAGGAATCCGGCTTTTCTCAATTAAGAAGAATGTACCCTCAGAGCCTCGCGGAGTTCGAGGAATGTGGTTTCCGACCGCAGCTGCGGCCGGTGATTCGGAGGACCCCGCTTCATCGCTCATGAGAGGGAGAGTATATCTCTCTGCTTATTCGGAATTCCTCAAGAACTCTCGATAGATTGAACCAGGTCTACATATAATAGCAAATGAGCTCCTTTTAGGCTCACGATGAGCGGGGAATGACGCTAAGACCAAAGAATTTGTTAATGAGAGACAGCATTCAAAGCTCGAGAATCCCCGCTCCGTGAGTCGTTACTTCAAGGGGCGGGGGCTCCGGGCAGAGAGCTGAGAACCCGTCTGCGGCTCTTTAAATTATTTCTGATCCCCGCAGCAACAGAGGATCGATTGTCCATTCCGATGAGGAATCAAGAGTATTGATCGAATCATCTTAGCCCATCCATGTGACTCGAATCAATCAGGAGAGTGAATCTTTGCCTCCGTAGAATTCGCGTCTCGCGCAGGGGCTTCATGGTTGATGGGGTCCTCTATTCTCGGGGTCAGGGGGGAGTCTCCGGAAGCGGAGCGATGCCTTTCAGGTGACGTTCTCCCGGGAGCTCCAGTATGAGGAGGCTCATCGGATCTCCGGGAACCCTGCAGTGCAATCGAGAGAGTGCAGACGCGGACTAGCCAGGGCTAGACGAAATAGGAGGCGCATCATGTAAACAATGCGAAAATTATGATCGGTTTGCGGGAAGCGCTCCTTCAGGCAGGAGATATCCTCTCGAAAAAAACCCGAGCGCTCGAGCAATCGAGAGCACAAAGCTGCCGTCGAAAATCCGAGAGAGATGACCAGGACGGAGGGTCGGCGCACTTCCCTTATCAAGGGAATGATTTTCCCGGGGAGGTGACGATCGAGTGCTTCAACGTCGGAGCGGGGTGAGAGAAATCATAGCGGGCTCCTGTGTGCTCACCATTCCCCGAAGAGTGACCAGATCTCACGAGAGGGCGATCCTTATTGGGTTCTATCGATGACGTGAGATCATAGGAACCTATGTACCATTATCCCGAAAAGTTATTAATGAGCGAATCCCGGTGAGTCCGCCGGAAATCATCTGTCATTTATTTTTCTTGGTCGTGGATGAACAACGGTGAGATCTCTGATTATCGATGCGTTCATCCATCTCAGAGATTAGATCTTCAGTATATCTATTCATGAGACACTCTCGCGCAGGGAATCCAGTCCGACGGACGAGCGAGCAATCCAATCGCTCGAACTCATGACGCGTCAATCGAAAACACCCAAACTAATGGGATGACTCTTTTCATTTTCTGCACGAAGCTGGCCAGGCGTCTTCCTCGCCGTGGTCGAATGAGAGTTCGGTGGCTCTGTCAAGGGGTCAAACCGGAACTCTCGGTCCTTTCAGAGGGAAACGTGGTCGAATCTAAGAGTTCGGCTTCTCGAAAACCATCGAGACTCTGGAGGGACCCCTCTCCGGAGACTTTTCACGAACTTCTGTCGCGCTCATCGTCCATGAGTCTCTTCCGCCAATTGAGAGAGTAGCCCAGGAGTCGACCATGTGGTCCACCGAGCGCGCCTCGCTCGCGAGGGTGATCGGCAATCGACAGAATCCGCTGCAATTGACTTTATCCTGCCTGATTCCGACTGTCTATCGGAGGATCGACCACGGGTGAGGCTCAACTCGATGAGCTCCGTAGATTGCAACCACAATTTCATTCGAAGGAGGTTCTCCTCCGCCGTTGGTCCTACCTTGATTCCGATTCGGAGGAGGGTTGAGCGGCTCCGCGAAAACCCCATCTCGAAGTCTGTCACGCGAAAAACTCGGATTCGCAAATTGTCCCCTGGGATTCAGTCGTCGAGGTTAAACTCGGCTCAAGAAACTCAGGATACTCATGCTGGTCACGGCAGCTGCGTCATGACATGAAGCATCATTTGGAGACTCGTGTCGAGACATGTGAATATTCAATGCATTGACACGAGAGAAGCCGCCCTATCGGACCCCGAACGCTCCGTACGGCTAACTTTTCGAGATGAAGATGCGTGATCGTGCCCACGCATGGCGTATGAGCTTGTGGGAGAGGACAAGCACAGCCACGAAGGCTTAGGAGAGATTTACGTCACCCTCGCGAGAATATGGCGAGTGTCGTCTTCCGTTCGCGAGAGATCCCGACGTGCAATCGAGGACTCAGGCACCCACGGTCACTCGGAACAGCTATTTTGGGTAGTCGAAAACCTGTTCAGTGCTGGTCTTCGAAAGACTTGATCGTACAAGACGTCTCGGAAGTATCTGCGATATGGTACAAGGACTGCTTCAAAGCCAGTTATGCAGCGGTTCGCCGCAAGTGCCGCCAGCGAAACGCCTGGTATCATTGCACAGGAGGAGTACTGCTCCGACCCGCATCTTCCACACTGGAATGCTCGTTATCGCGGCTCCTCTCCAACAAATCCTGGACACTGTGAGCGCATTACTGCACGAGGCCCGGCAGCTCGTGGATCAGACTCTTTACATTCGTCTTGAGCCCGGATACCAGTGGCCTTGCAGGAAAACAATTTTCACATCGGAGGAGGTGTCCCTGCTTCGCGCGATCGTCTTGGATATTTACAGAGAGGTGAGTTCTGTCTACGTGACGTGAGGTAAATATCGTCCTCGAAAAGTGCTGAATAAGGAACTCAGGCGGTGTTTTTCATCAGGCGGCGAGAGAATGCAGCCATCTAGACGTTCGAGTTCTCCAAGGTTTCCTCAAGAACTCGGATTCGCGAACTAGCTCTCTTGACAAGAAGGTCGATGTCATCATCGCGCAAAACGACTTCGGTAAGTCTTCCGACGCTGCTCGGCTGCGATGGAGCAACTGGATATCCTGCTCCAGACGTTCCACGGAGAGAGAGATGTGGAAATCCCGGAGCGTTCCGCTGAGTTTCATCGACAAGCTGTCCTGAGTTCAAACAGGCCCAAGGAGAGAAGAAGTCGAGAAGCTCCCGACAAGAGACGGAATTTTCGGCGGGAAATCCCTTCGATAAAAAAAACAATCGCCGGCTTTGAAAGGATGATTTTGGCGATACTACGAGTTTTGGAAGTTCAGCGAACATGCTTTGTCGTCTTTAGTCGGGCCTTTGTTCCTGTAGCCTCCTCGTATCTCCTTCCATATCTCTGTGAGATCGAAGAGAATGCCGATCGACAAGAGCTGTTGATTCCATCGAGCGATCTGTGTCGGAAAACATGTTTTGCATGTTCATCGTACGAAGTCCACGGTTTTCCGCCTGTTTCCAACATTGTCCCCTAAAAAGACGCAGTAATCTTTGAGATAAATGTTACCAAATATGATCGCGGTGGATTCGCCTGAGAGCCGAGGTGGGCAGAGTTTTACAACTCATTCATGCGAATCGAGATCGCGCCGATCACAAGGGACAAATTATACGCGAAGCATGCGATGCGGTACTCCCTCGCTTTCGAGAAACGCTTGGAACTCAAACTCGAAATCGAGATCCCTGGTGGGAGCGTGGGTTTCCTTTTCGGAACCTGGGAGACCGAGAGCTGCGTGGACAGCTGATTGTGGGATGCCGAAATTCCTCAGAGCGCGGCTTCCTCGGACGCCTCGTTGCATGCCCGAATTCTGGTGACAAGAAGGGAAGAATCGTCCGACGTCTTCTTTACCAAGAGCTCCCCTTGCAGTACACCTCGAGGAATACGTGAGGGAACTTTTCGCTGTCATCCCAAGCGTGAGATTGGTCCCTCCTGTCATAGCTGCTTCGGGAACAGAAGATGCTGCGAAGGTTGTCGATTCGATTACTTTCGACAGTGTGTGTGTCGGGGGAACGTTTGACAGACTTCACCTCGGCCATAAACTTCTCCTCAGTGCCGCGGTCGCAAGAGCCACCGAGAGATTGGTGATCGGAGTCACCGATGGAGACATGATCAAAAGTAAGGAATCGTGCAAACGAATAAGATTGTCGAAAAGCTCGCGGGTCTACCGAGCTCAGAATCGGATCATCGTAATCATATTAAACGGAAGTCCGTTTGTATATCTGCGACTTCTCCCGTTCCAGGTAAAGTTCTGTGGGAGCTCATAGAACCCCTCGAGGTCAGGATGAGCGCTCTTCGCAAATGTCTCAATGACATGGACCCAACGTTGAAATACGATATTTTGCCAATCTATGAGCCTTTCGGTCCAACAATTCGGGATCGCAGCTTACAATGCTTGTGCGTGTCAGACGAAACCATCAAAGGAGGACTCAAGGTGAACGAAGAGCGCGCGAACAAGGTACATCATCGAGCTGAGACGGCTCAAAATGGATCGAAATATTGTCATCAAAAATAATCTTGCGATGGCTATCAGTGAGCAATACCCTCGATGCTTTCCAGGATTTCCCTCCTATGGCTCTCTTCAACGTCTCATTGCTACCAGAGCAGAACAAGATGGAGAAATTCATGGATGACAAGATCTCCTCGTCTTCGAAACGAATCGCTCTGCTAGGCGAAATCCTCCGCAAACCTCGGGCCCATCCGAGCTTCCCCGAATATCCTTTCGTCGTTGGACTCACTGGCGGAATCTGTGCGGGGAAGTCGCGTATACTCACGATATTCGAATCTCTGGGACTGACGTGCATTTCCGCCGATAAGTTGGGTCACGAGGCCTATAGTCCGGGTACAGAGCTGAATCAAATCCTCGTCGATACTTTCGGTACTGCTGTTCGCGCAGCAGATGGAACGATAGACCGAAAGGAGCTCGGTGCCATCGTTTTCGCGGACGCCGACAAGAGAGATCGGTTGAACCAGCTCGTGTGGCCTGAGATCGAGAAATCACTCCAGCGAGAGGTTCGTAAGCCTTCGGTTGTCTTGCGGGAGGAAATTCATCGATTATGTTGAGCTTCCATTCTAACATCGATAATTTCACAGATTGCAGGAGCTGGTAGAGCCGGGGCCAGAGTTGTGGTTGTCGAAGCTGCCTTACTGTTCGAGGCAGGCTGGGACCGTTTGGCCCATCTGGTGTGCTACACACTGATCTCAGAGAAAGAAGCCATCTCACGAGTGATGGTCAGAGATAAATGTGGATATGAGCTCGCCCTGAAGAAAATTCATTCCCAGAAGCCCGCCAAGATGTTCATAGATAGGGCCCACATGATCCTGTCATCCATGTGGGACGAACGAGCTACGGAGCAACAAGTGCATCGTGCCTTCGAGGAAATCGTGGATCACGTCCAAGGAATAAAAACGCATTCCGGATGAGCATTTCCTCAAATGCGCTCAAGTTCGACTGGAAGGCTTTGGCTTCATACGGGAACGGGATTTACATGACGAACGAGCAACGCGAGTCTCGCTCCGGGTTAATTACTCTCCTTAAGAGATAGTGACTTCATCGCTCGAATTCACGATGATGAGCTACGCAGCTCAACTTAAACGCTTAATTCTGTCTTAGAATAAAGTTTGGGAAGCTGCGGCCGCTCGGCGGTCAGAACCGGGAAAAGCAGAATCGTTCGAAAACCAACCCTTCGGACTTACGAAGTGAGGAAACGCGATACTTCGTATTTCGAGGGACAATCAATTTTGAGAGAAGGATATCAAGCTTTTGCGTGTGGGCAAAGATCCGGGAAACAGCATCTGCATACTGGGCGTCAGATGCATTCCAGGATTGGGATATTCCGAAATAATCCCATTTCGACGTTTCCTGTAATATCGAGATCGCATCCAACGCGGAATTAGCTGCATTTGGCGTCTCGTCACACACTCTTGCATCGGCGATCATGCGGGGTCCGTGGCTCGAAAGAAAGGATGAGGCCGAAGTCCTTAGGCGATGGGAGTCATTCCATCTCAGTTTTGAGCGTGAAGTAGTCAATTACTGCGAGACTTCAGTACGACGTGACCGAAGACTAGCGGGCGAAGACGAAGACCGAGTCCTGTCCTTACTCGATTTTTCCGCGTTGAGAGCTCAGGGTGCATCGATATCGGGGAATCGATCGAGGATAAGCCCAGCATTCCCACGCCATTCCGAGCTTTCGAGAGGATCACTCTTGGAGAGTTTCGATAGAGGCCTGGAGATAGGTACCCGCTGCTCGAGGTGCAGGAGTTCAGAGCCTCATGTCCTCCGGAGAGGGAATTTGTCCGCTCCCTCGGTTCATACATGTTCTTCTGAGCATTCAAATCGGAGTTCATGGGGCTCATCGATGTTGTAGACCCAAAACCCGCTGAAGTCGACAGCGCGGCACCCCGGGATTCGGGGCCGCTCCGCCGAATGGTGCAAGGTATTCTCGTGGAATGAGTGAGCGTTGAGGAGTCGCGGGGGGCCGCTTTGAGGGACGGTTCAGCCGTCATGGCGCACATCCTATTCTAATAGAGTTCCTCAGCAAGGGGGGCACCGGACCCATTCTTCCGAGAGCGCCACGATTGTACACCTCTCCGAAAGTTTCGGGGTCGGAAATGGCCGACTCATTGTCGGCAGCAGAAGAGCGAGAAACCCTCGAACCATGAATCTGTGCCTATCTCACCACTAAAAAGACCGCATTGCGCAACCCCTCTCGGGGCAATTAGATCGTAGCCGTCCGCGGACGAGCGAATGAATGTCTCTGATCGTGAAGCGATGGAGAGCTCACCCAATCGATTCGGCGGGGGGCTCACTCTGGGTTCTGGAAGATTCTTCTCCGAGACCCCGCGATCCCCCTACCGGAGGTTGCTGCTCCGATCAAGAATCAAGACCTGCATTTCGTGGAACAACACAGGCCGACGAAGAGACAAGGTGGGTTCGGTGTGCGGAATCCGCACTTCTCGACCTGACCGGACACATTCGCCCTCTGAAGCCGTCTCCCGGAGCAAAAAAATAGTCATCGCTCGAGACTTGAGACGCTGAGTCCGGGCTGAGGGGTTCCAGTCGAAGTATCCTTCCGGATAGTCACTGCGCCAGAGAGAGAGAGACGGAGAGCGACAAGGGCAAGCTACAGTCGAAAACTATACACGTATCGTCAGGAGCATGCTATGCCTGTCATCGTGCTGCAATGATTTTGCGAAGAGCTGAAGACGAATTCTTGCGCTTCTGGCTGAACGTTGAGTTCGGGAATTGAATCGATATCCCGTCTACTCGGCTCGGACAGTGTGATCTCGATGAGGAGTATCCTCTCGAAACGTAGGCTCAAGTATTTTGCGACTCTCGCTCGCTCTGTTGAGTTTACCGAGAGCGTGTCGCTCGTTCCTGAACATCAGGCCTGTCGAACACTTTCAGACCGAAGCTGATCGGAATTCCGATGTGACGCTGCCTCATTTGATGTGACCGCAATCGATCGAATCATGGTTCAGGCCCGATTCGTCCGGTTCAATTTGTCGCCTCCGCACCACTCTTCTTTCATGGTTGCCGCCGATACTTCGTCGACCGGAAGTTAGGGACCTGACCGTGCCTGGGTGGATCTCACCGTTTGTCTCCTGGCCATCTCGAAAGAACTCCATATCCCGCGCTCCTTCCTCAACCTCCTTCATACGACCACGTCAGTCAGACTTTTATGGAATAGAATGAAATTTCGAGGAACCTCTAATGGAAGTCCAAGAACGGGAGGGGGCCGTACAGAGGCCAATGACGGGGGTCCATGCCCAAGGGGAACGCGAGGGAACAGGTCGGACCGGGCTCTACGCTCGATCTGTTCACGGTTCCTTTCTCGGATCCAGGTATGAGGGAGTTTACGAATATAAGGCACATGGATGCACGGAGTCCCGGCTTTGATTCGGAAGTCGATATCTCTCCTCTTTCTTCTCCGCTGCGGACCAGTTGGGCCGCGGTCCCTCGAGGCAGGTTGATGGGGTCTGGACTGGGAGAAGCAGTCCTCTAAGACATCAGATCGGAGAAACCGAAAATTCTCCTTTTCCTTCTATACTTAGGTGAGAAACGCCGGTCTGACTCGTGTTGGTAACGGCTCCGGTGATGCCTCGGATTCGATCTCGAGGACGCCCAATCTTCACATCGTAGTACGACCATCGCTTTCTTAGACTTGGCTGAGGACCCATATACATATATCGTGAAGAGTCGTCTGCGACATTTGTCGGCTACAGACCGAATTCATCCTTTGATGCTGTTTCCCGAGACCCTCCGATGAGCTGTGAGCTACTCGGAGGGTCTCCTTCGAGAAACCATGGGGGAATGTTGGAGGGAACCTGATTTCCCCATCAATAGAAGACTGATTGAGTCAATTGAAGGAGGCACGAAAACGAACAATCTTCCATCAGATCGCTCATTGAATCATGTAGAAATGGGGTCGAGACGCGATTTCCGAGAACTCGACTACGAAGCTGCATAGTTTGATCGAAGCTCTGGACTTCTGAAGAGACTTCGCGCTGCAAGAGAATGAGCTCCGCCCATTCGGAGCTTAACGGTCTACGGGACCCCGGATGAGGACGCATTGAACCTCCTCGTGAGTGAAAGGCGCTTCCCCTTCTTTTCATGTACTTCAGATCAACCCCGAGAGAACGTCGCGTTCGAGCTGCGTTCATTCTGGCACCACTGCTCAGAGCTTCAGCTGCGTTTGATATCACAGCCGGAATCCCTTGAATCTGCTGATCCATACTTCCGAAAGCCGGGGCGGTCCCGCTTACTCTGACCATGTGGAATCGTTTATTCGCCAGCATTGCTTCCCGCCTCGGATCCATGATATCTTCCGACTTCGGCGCGGCTCATCTGATGCTTTTTGGATTTCTCTGTCTCGTGGTTTCCCGACAATATAGGTTTTTGTGGGTCGTGCTCTTCACAGCTCGTCGTGATTTGAGGTGAGTTTCTTGCGCTGGTTTGACAGTCTAATGGTGATGCAGGTCGAGACCATGGAGGGCGAATCTTCGATTCCTAAGATTTCACATCGGAGAAGGGGGTCACGTCGGGCATCATTCATTCCGTCACGCTCTGACTCAAACTTCCTACGGGAGCTTCCCTCACGTTATCTCCTTTTCTCAATGTTCGAACGCGACCCATGGCTCGCTAGGAAGGCAGAAAAAAACAGCCATACTGCAGGACGCTTTTGGGCTTTCGAGCGAACGCAGCTTCCTAATACGACAATCCTATTCTTTGTGCAGAGGTCTCCTTCGACTGATACGTATGACGCTATACTTCCGTGAGGCCCGAAGGAAGGATCTCACCGTCGTTCGAATTTTCGAAGAAACTGTCAAGAGGAATCCCGATAAAATCGCGTTCCGAACAGGAGACAGACAGTGGACGTTCCGCCAGGTAGGTTCACCTCCGATCGATAGCCTGGTCCCTGATCTCAGTCATAACTTCTGAATAGAAGACCCTCTCTCGAACTTGTGACGTCGTCCTCAGCGGCATCGATACCGTTCGGCATGCTGCTTGGCAAAAATTCTGGTCATTGATTCTGAAAATCCTGTGCTCCTCTCCTTGTTCAGGTCAAAGGGATCATCAATCGCATTGCAAACTGTTTTCTGCAACTTGGCTTCAAGTCTGGCGATGAAGTCTGTATCTTCGCAGACTCTCAACCCGAGTTCGTGATGATGTGGCTGGGCTTGTCCAAGATCGGGGTTGTCTCCGCGCTAGTGAATAACAACTTACGCTCGCAACCTCTGATTCATTCTCTCTTGAGTGTTCCCTCCAAGGCCATCATATTCGGCCTCGCCCAAGTCAAAGGTAAGCGAAGCCGAAGATTCGATGCTCCGTACGGGCAGGGGAACTGCCGCATTCGGTTCGACTAGATTCTCCGAGATGTCTCCCGGCAATGAACGGCGCTGGGTTACTCCGCCGTCGACTGTTCATTCCCCTGCAACCCGCACCCCCCCCCCCCGCTTTCCCCGCTTAGCCTCGTCAGCAAGATTGATTCCTTATACACTGAACCGTCATCTGCGTGATCACTGATCATCCCCCACCTCAAATTGACATTCTTCCCTTCGGCAGAGGTCAACGATGTCGCAGCCGAAGTCCTGCGCGAAAGAGCCGAATTCAAATTTTTCTGCATCGGAGCTGCCGAGAACGCCTCCAGGATCAACTACATGAACCTCAAGAAACTCATTGGGAGCAGTCCATCAACAGAGCCTCAGACAAATCATAAAGGATCCCTGAACGGTGAGCATCGCCCTCCTATCCGTCGATTGGCCGGCGGGGAGATTCAAAAGGAGGAGAATCAATGCGCCTTGGCCTCAGATCCGTCCGTTTCCCACACCGTCAGCCCTGAGATAGATTCAAATTGTGTCCTCTGATCCAAAATAAGATAATTTCTCTGGAGCAGATAAACTCGTTTATATCTACACATCTGGGACCACCGGAATGCCCAAACCCGCCGTCATCAAGAACTCTCGTTTCGTATCATTGGTCTCGATCCTCAATAAGATCATGCCCGTGGAGCAATCGGATGTGTTTTACACCTGTCTGCCGCTTTATCATACGGCCGGAGGCATTGTCGCGATCGGCCAAGCCCTTCTCTTCGGTGAGTTGATCGAGCGTCCTCGAAGAGGGGGACAAGAAGTTTCACGGTTGGCATCTATTGAGATCGCCTGAAATCTGAAATGCATCTCCTTAAGTGTCGACTCTTCTCGCTTGTAGGGAATACCGTTTGTGTCCGCCCGAAATTCTCGGCGTCGAAGTTTTGGGAGGACTGTATCAAATTTGAAGCGACGGTGACACAGTACATCGGAGAAATCTGTCGGTATCTCATCGCTCAGCCGGAAACGCCTCTGCAGAGAAAACATAAAATTCGGATGATATTCGGGAACGGTCTCCGACCCCAAATCTGGACTGAGTTTTCAAAGAGGTTCGTATTATCTCTGGAATACGAACTGGCCAATATTCCGTCAAAGATTGGAATATTCCGTCAAAGATTGGAATATTCCGTCAAAGATTGTTCTGAGAAAATGTTTTGCAGGTTCAACATCCAAGATATTCGAGAGTTCTACGGCTCAACAGAAGGCAATGCTCATGTTATAAATATTGACAACACCGTCGGCGCGGTCGGCTTCGTATCGCGCATCGTCAAGAGCATCCATCCCGTGCGTCTCATCCGTATCAACTCGGATACTGGTTTGCCCGAGAGAGATGCCAGGGGTTTGTGCATACCGTGCGAACCTGGAGAGATCGGGGAGCTCGTAGGGGTGAGTCAGCTGTCCGATGATCGAAGAGCTCAGAACTGGAGCGGCACCACACCTTCATTTCCAGAGGGAGATACTTCGAACGGGGGCTTGACATAAGTTGGATAGAGCGTGGGATACCGATGTTGATATTGATGCTCTCACCTCTTGCTGAGAACTCTTGCTGTCGAGATACCGTGAGACTCAATGAGCCCTCTCCTCGTCTAGGAAATCCGCAAGAACGATCACCTCCATTCATTTGATGGCTACGCTTCCGATGAAGCTACGAAAAAGAAAATCTACAGGAATGTTTTCGGTGAAAACGATGCCGCATTCGCGTCCGGGGACTTATTGGTCATGGATGAGTACGGATACCTCTACTTCAAAGATCGAACCGGAGATACCTTCCGATGGAAAGGCGAGAACGTCTCGACGTCAGAGGTCGAAGGGACAATATCCAGGTACGCTACTTCCGGGAATGACACTCACCACAGTGTGTTGATGAGCGAAATGAGCCTTGCGTGTCGCGACGAAACTTGAAAAAAATGTTCTCTTCCAGAATACTGAAGATGGCGGACGTCGTTTGTTACGGAGTTCAAGTTCCTGGAACCGAAGGCAGAGCCGGAATGATCGCCGTGGAAGATCCGTACGATCTGATTCATTTGAATTCCTTCGTTGATGAAATCAGATCCAGTTTACCGGCATACGCCGTTCCGCTATTCGTCCGCAAACTAAGGCGACTCGACAAGACGGGTGAGTTTCAATGAGTTCAGCAGATCGAAACAGGGAGGGATAAGTTCAGAGGGAGAAGTCGACGCCCACCCTCCTCGGTGCTCGATGGGTGAGATGTCCTGTAGCTCTGCAGCACGGGGCGATATAGCGCAGAAACTCACCGGATTGCTTCCACAGGGACGTACAAGCTCAAAAAAGTCCAACTGCAAAAAGAAGGATTCGACATCGAGGAGATCGAGGAGCCCATCTACTTCCTGCAGGGCGACACCTACGTTCTCTTAGACGAAGCAACACTGAGGAAGATACAGCTCTCACAGATTCGCATTTGAAGCTGGATCCGGATCCCCCTCATTATTAATATACATATGACCCTAAGTAAGAATGCATAGTAAAATATTCTCCCACATATTGATGGTTGTTGTTGTCGATGATCGTCATCAAGGCAATCGGATCCGCAGAGCCGATAAGGGTATGATACAAGTTGTTTGCGCTTCCGGGAGGGTGAACTAAGAGACATTCGTTCAAAAATTGTACTCACGGTCGTATCTCGAGGACATCTTACAAAAGACACCGGAGATCCCGGTCCCCGATCGGGCGATTCTGAACGGAGTCTAGCGAGAGAGTTCCCAACATGGGATCCCCGGGCAAGCGCCGGATTGTATCCTCTTTCAAGGAGCAAGTTCTGATACGTTCCTCTGATGTAGGTGTGAACTATTTCGAATAGTCTCGACTTTCTGAGCTTCCCTCTTGGTCGGATCATTGCACCCGTTTGTGAGACTTCGATACATCTTCTCGAAGCCTTCCTTCAAATCAGGCAAGCGTAATCGCTGAACCACGCCATCGGGCGTATGGTTGAGACCCCAGAAGCTTCCCTGAGATGCTCCCCTGCCGCTGCAAGGATCTTGTGCGATTCTCCCATCGTCTGGGATCCGGCACTCCAGACGATGCTTCTCGAGGCCGTTCACCTACATTGGTAGAACATTCATCCGTGAATCATTTTTCGCTCATATCGATTCCGCCAACTTCATTCCCTTTGATATTCTCCTCATCGGCAGCCGAGTCGGGAGCTCCAAATCGATCGAAGAGAGGTTCGAGCAAGCTCTGCCGACTTCGAAATCCGAGAGGCAGTCTTTACCAATCAGACGGAGACTGGAACTCTGGAATCGTCGCCACGAAGTTCCGGCATAGGTGGAAATCCCAACGTGCAATTTTCACGAGATTACGGTGAATACCTGAGCCCGAGTTGGTCCGTCGGTGACATGCGAGCGGGAAGAGACCCATGGAATCAATTCCTCCGAGAAATGATGGCTCTGCGATCTCCGATGTGATGTCGAGTTCAGCACCTACGAGCAGTAAATTTGCAAGGACGAAGTTCGACATATCTGAGCTAGTAGCTAGTAGGCGAAATCGGATAATCTGATAAATTGGATAAAATCAGAGTGCGGTCTTATCATCCGGATAAGGAATGCCATGCTTCCTGGCAGGGTCAGAGATCGTCCGCTGCGAGCCCTACTCTTGGTGCGTGAGATCGAATCGACTAAGCGAAATCTGCAGTTTCTGTATCAAAGAGAACGAAACTTGTCGAACCTGCACTGAATGCTCGCTTGTCGTATACTGCAGCAAGAAATGTCGGGTACGATTCCCCCGACGATTTTTGAGCACACATCGAAGCAGCAAACGATAGCGATCACTCAACATCCTCTTGCTCGATTTGGGCGAAAAAATGATTCACGGACGCGTGTTCTACCAATGTAGGTGAACGACCTCGTGAATCATCGTCTGGAGTGCCGGATCTTGTCGTCAGTCAAGGAGACGTTGGATACCAAGGCCCGTTTCTGTATTCGGACAATCTCAAAGGGAAAATGGGAGAACTCGAGGGGTCTAATCTCTCGCGGGGAGACGTTCAAGAAGAGGTTCTCAGACCTCCTGGCTCCGCTGATGGTTGGGGACCGAGAAAAAAAATTAGGGAAGCGAGGAAGATCTACGCTTTGATAAAAGATCTCGTGGAGGTCAAGCTTTCCGAAGTCTTCATAACCATGCTCAAGCTACAAGTCAACTCGCTCGTCGTCGAAAACTACAAAGGAGCGCCACTGGGGCGCGCTCTCTATCTCGACCAGACCGAGTTCGAACACAGCTGTGAAGCAGAATCCATGATAAGCGTTTTTTACGAAGGCAGAACATTAGTCATGCTCGCTCGGAAAGACTTCAGGGTCTGTTCTCTGGACAAGATTCAAATGTCCCTGGTTCCTAGAAGCTTGCCGGTGAAACGGCGTCGGGCGCTTCTCGCCCGAGAATTCTACCTCAGATGTGAATGCGCAGCTTGTTTGAAGGAGCTACAGATGTCCGGGAAAGAAACAACCTATGAGCGAGGCATACGAGATTTACTCTCAGCTGACGTGCCGATGGGGGATAAATTCCGAAAGATGCTGGAGGTAGTTCCGGATTGCGACACCAAAGTTCATCCCTACTATGTGTCGAAGATTTACGGGAACCTTGCCTCGTACTCGAACAGCCTGAATTGCTTCGTCGACGGCGTCAAATACGCCGCAAAGGCTCTCAGATATGAGGCAGATACGCGCCATGCCTCTATTTTGTTTGAAGAACTCTTATTCGCCATGACCCAACTGAAGTGTAATGACGTCGGGGCAACCGATTTCTCCTTATTCCTCGACGCCTTGCAGTCTTATAAAGAATTGCTCGAGAGCCGTCTGGGCAAAGATCATGCCGAAACGAAGAAAATACGTCGACTCTACCTATTGTATCTGGCGCGTTCGTTTATGCGCTCTAAGGCGTCCATATTCCATGAGACCCTGCGTAGAACACTCGCTTCGATGGGTTCGAGACTATTGCTCATCGCGAAGGCCGCTGTGAGAGGCGAGGCCGGACTCGCCCAAAAAGTCGCTCGCGCGCGATAACATCCGGACGAGAACATGACTCTATATTCGTGAATTCTGTCGTCCTCGCTCAACTCTATCTCACTGTCATAGCACCAACGAGGCTCCGGCGAATACGGAAGTCGGGAATCTGATGTATGAAGAATACTTGACGGGCTCTGCCTTTCTTCGGCTTGCAACCGGATACGCGCCAACCAGGGATCCGGAATCGAAGATATAATAAGGTAGATCAGCATTCAGCCATTAGCAAGTCTTCTCCTGGGTCCCGAAGTCACCTGAAAATTTTTGATCGTTTGACCGCGTGCGGGGAAGAGTTCTGTAATTCGCAGGTTCATCGAGCCGATCCAATATACCGACCGAAGAACTCCCAAGCGTAAGAGAAGAATTCGCACCATGGTCTATTAGTAACGGAATCCTTCTCAAGGGTCCGGAGATTTTCTGAAGGAATCAGTAATTTCGAAAGTTGAGGATAGAGGAGATTTTCTTAGATCGGTTCGGACGCGGAACGACCTACCGTAGCCGGGCTCCTCTCTACGTGGGGGAAAATGCGGCTCTCCAGACAGGCACCGACTTTTCAGTAGCTCTTAGAATGGAATCAATCGTTCCAAAGATCGGGTTGATTGAGTCATGTCATATCATTGGTTCCGACACGGCGTGTGACAGCCCCAGAATCAAGAGCTGAGAAACCGATCACTGTGAGAGGAGTTCCCGTTCCTCGGTGAGCGATTGCTGCGAACTGGGCATGGGGGTGAGGAAGACGTCTTATAATGGAAGACATCCGTATGTGGCAATGTGGACGATTGTGGACTGGAATACGATCCTCTCTGGTCTGTCTCCCCCACCGAAAAGTCCGAGCAGCCATATCCTGGGCTCTCCATCGCCATGCATTTTCCGAAACGGTTCTTCGCCTGGCGCAGGCGGCCTGGGCATGTGTGGAGAGAATCATCATAATCAATAATGAAGTTATGTCTCAAAATTCCCCGAATGTGCAAAATTACTCGAGTCATGGAATGAGGTGATTGGAAGATTTTCCTAAACATGAGCGTGAATTCCGTCGGGGATCCTCCTGTCTTCCTCCCGAAATCGGAGCGCAATCTAGGCCACATTGTTGTCGCTGAATGATTCGGTCTAGTGGGCGATCCGGACTCACGGAGCCCCTTCTGACCTCAATGCTCTCACAACTTATCAATGCTACAGAATGCCGAGAAGAATCCCATGCCGAACTCTCTCATTCCAGTTACGCAATGGAATCAAACTTCCCGTCAATCCGAGGGGCCGAGAAAAGGGAGGTGTCTCCGGATTCCCGACCCCGAGTGAGTTTCCTTTTCGGGCTCCTCATACGTTCGTTATCTTCGAAGGAGTTTCTCGATGCTAACGCCGAAGCCTCGATCCCGCAGGACACCTGCGGAGAATGTTGCAGCATAATAGCTGATTGCCTCTGCAGAATGAGCAAGATGAGAATGTTCAGCGACATATTCGACAATGATATGAGATTTCTGAAGGATAGAATCTCGAAACCCAAATCACAATCCGAGATCTGCGGGGTGGACGATGAGACAAGACCTTTCATATGCGCTATCGAGGAAGCACCAAAATTCCAGACGACCAACAGGTGGGCTATATCGGAAAGTGAATACTGTCCGAGGCTGACCGAAACGTAACGGACATTGGAATCTGATCAGCCCGCCCCGCAGGTACATCACCGGAGGCTATCGCACTTGGAAGTCGCGAGAAAGCTGCATCAAAGGCATACTGCAATGGACTAACGAAACCATCAATATTTGGTCGCATCTCGGTCCGTTCATCGCTCTGCTATTTCGTTATGCACAAGACATTCTGCACAATTTCGACGAAGCCAACTTCGAGCCTTTCGACAAGAAGCTCTGCAGCCTGATGATATTAGCCTACGTGACGATGTTTGGGCTCTCTTCGATCTATCATGTATTCAATTGCTGCTGTTGCGATTGCTACAGATACTGGTGAGTTCATACGGGGTAAATGGGATGTCTGTCCACCTCCATCCTATCGGGATTGATTCCGGGTCCCGGCTGGTACCGGGTCGTGAAGGTAGGTTCGAAACACGATAAGGCGGGAACAACCGAACTACCCGAGCAGTCTTTCCATCAGCAACCTGTTTATCAGATTGCAACCAAATTCTTAAGCGGAACCTTGACTGAGTGATTCCACTGGGAGGATGGAACAGCTCTAATCATATGGACCGCATGAATGCTTGGAGTCATGTGCAGCTGCATCGATACGCGTTAAATAACCATCGCGAATTCTTTCATTGCGACCTTCTTGCGTCATCTACAGGTATGGCTGGGACTTCATCGGAATCTGTGGGTCAATTTACGCGTACGGGACGGGATTTTTGTTTCTCCAGTTCAGAGACGCTCCTCATTGGATCCCTCTGTATGCCGCAATCAAAACCATAATCTTGGCGGTTCCAATCATTATGCTCTTTCACGAGGAATATCGTGATGAAAAGTAAGAGGCAGCTTCCAGGCTATTCGGGGATCTCCTGCGAGCGAGTATCCCTCATTCCGCTCGACATGTTCTCCAAGCGTCTCCTCTCCGCAGATACGACGACCATCGTGCCGTGGGGCTTGGAGTATTCGTGGTCTTCAATACGATTCCCACAGTGCACTCGATCGTTCTGAGAGGGGGCTTGGACAGTCCCGTCGTGAGAGCAACCCTGCCGACTCATCTGCTTTGTGTGGCTCTATTGGTGGGAAGCTTCATCGTCTACGCTTGCCAGTTCCCGGAGAGGTCTGGGCGGGCTACGGGAATAACCTTTTAGAGATTCCCTTAAGGACAACTGCCCTTCCCTTATGGCATTGCATTTCTACAAATCTCCGTAAGTTTCAGATTCTTACCTGGACGAGTGAACTACATTGGGAATAGTCATCAGATATGGCATATCGGAACAGCGACGGCTGTTTTCCACGCCCGTCATTTGTATTTCCAATACGTCAGGGCTCTCAGTGGACTCACCTGAGTTCGGGTGTTCGACGAAACGGAGATGGCATTCTCACCAAAGGAGGTCTCCAAATTCTTATCTGACGCTTCACGAGAACGTAAGTGCGGCACGCAGATTCGCTGCTTGATTCGGGCATAAGCCGAATGTAAAAGCGAGCGGACTGCAATCCTGACAGCCTCGGGGTACTGGTCCCATCTCCGATCCCATCCCATCTCTCAGAGTCTCTGATAAAGACAGCACATATGGAAACGGCTCTCGTCAGTCGAGCACGATATGTTTGAGTAAATGGCATAGCTCAAAATTCCTGCATTGTTCGAGAGGCTACCTAGTATCTCGCCAACTTCCGCGATATTCGAGCAGTCCGCTTGAGCGAGGCAGAAGCTACGATCCGCAGGAGCGCTACAAGTCGCGACTAGAATGCTCCTTTCGTGGATTCCAGAGGCTTCAGCGGAAAGCGGCCCTAGACGAAATTATCTCACACAAAGATCGGGGGACCCATATCTCACCAATCGATGAGATGCCAAGTCCGGTGGGGACGATCGGATGATGACCGGTTCCCGGGCTCGTTGTATCGGCGCGGTTCCTGTGAAGGGCGGACCGGGGTTCGGGAGCCGCATCGGGGGCTATCGGCTCTGCTATCGATTTATTCAAGTTCGAGTACCACATTATCGAGATCATCATTGGATCAGTCAGGAGAATTGATCCTACGTCTCTGCGCAACAGCCAGCGAGATCCGACTACAGAGCCCGCAGCCGCGCTCCGGATCCCACGTCCGCTAGGACAAAGAAAGCTCCGTCGGAGAAAGAGCTCGAGCGTGTCCATCGATAGCAGTAATATCGAGTCCACAACTTTTGCCGGGATCCTAGCGAATAGACTTCTCATGATGATTGGTTTCACTTCTGGTGTACTCTTGATTGTACTCTTCGTCTTCAAATTGAAGCTCATCCAAGTTCTACGAGAGTCCTCTAAGTAGACTGAGCGTTCAAGATCGTCCCGAGGAGGGCTAATAGGGCGGCACTAGAAGTGGGTAAATCCGGGTCCATTTGTTGCGAAATTCCGCTTATTAGGGGGGCTAAGCCCCTTGACACCGAAGTCACGCTCTGCGACAGCCCCTGAAGGAGCCCGGTATCGCCGCCCGTGCCTCGACGCAGAAGAGCGTCAAGTCCGAAAACCCTTGCGAGGCTTGCGGAAGCCGTGAAAATTACCAGAAGCAGGATCAGGCTTAGCGAGCTGCTCGTCAAACTCAGGAGTACGAGACTGGCCGCCATGACGGCACTGGAAGCAACCAGCAATCGAACGCTATCTACTCTGCAGATATCGATGATGGGGCCGACCACAAAACCCGACCCCGCAATCAAAGCTCCAATCAGTGCGGTGACGTAAGCGAGTTCCTGCGCGGTCAGCGAGTGCGCCGTCATCAGATTGAAACTCAAGTTACTCTTGAACAGGATTACGGCCATCGTGACCAGCAAGCGTCCCCTGAATCAATCCCAACACCTTGGCCAACTCACGCATCGGCAGACAGCGTCTACTGACAATGGTGCGGATTCCGGTCGTCGCGGGGTGCTTTTCTTCGCCGTATAGTCCAGAAGACAGACTTGAGCTACGACTCCTGATAGCGTGAATAGGATGGCGGCCGTCAAGCAACCGTACTCGAAGAGGCCACAATGCGAGCCTATCAAGGGTCCCAAAATGGAACCGGCACTCGAAATAGCGTTGAATCGACCCATCATCGTGGCTTGTTTCGCTTCCGGAGTGATATCGTAGGGGCAAGCCTCGCACATGGCATTTATGCTTGAAGAAACCGAGTACGCTCCTCAGGATGAAGAACGGGATTATAGTGTCGAAAAACAAGAATCCACTACATACGAATCGTGATAGGTACACGGAGAGGAGTAGAATTCTTTCGCGACCATGCACATCGCTGTAAACACCGAGCAACGATTCGCTGAACGTTTGCACAGTACCGTCTGTGGTTCCAGCGAGACCGTAGATGAATGGTAAATAGCCTTTGTTTCTGAAGTTGACCGTGAGCAGAGGATTGATGATGGCGACAGCGAATGAATCTACGAAGCCCAGAACAAACAACATCCGAATCGCGAATGTGGTCATTCCCATCGCGGATCTTCGAATGAGATAAGGTTTGCACGACGAACCCATCTAAGAGTTCCGCCGCAATCGTGCCGGCTGCGAGCTCCACGAGCATGACTTCTGGTCGCTCTTGTGTGAATTTGAGCGACGGAAACCCTTCTCAATGCGATCGTTCTCTGCAGCAAGACGAGGACGACGCTAGTAGATTTCCTGGGTTGATTTTCTCTCATCTTTCGCCGAGAAAATTCGTCCCTTGGTTTTTCGCATATTCCACTGAATGCCTATGTCGATGTCTTCTCCTGAGTCAGCCGATCCTGATACTCGACCTTTTCTTGTTGTCGGAACAAGGGAGCCAACGGAACCGCATCGGGATCACGACGGATCACACAATTCAGGTTTCAATTCTCCGCCGCTAAGAGACGTGATTCGATGGCTGCAAAAAGCCTGGAGACTCGTCTCGCAGCCATCAAAGCCTTCCATCGTGACACAGTCCGGCGTCCAGCGCGATATGCCGTCGAACATCTTCACTCGACGATCAGACAGCACCGAGGTTTGAGTCACCGCTAATCTCAACTCGCTCATGCGCTCGACCGAAAAAATGCTCGCCACCCTCAGGGAGAAGATCAAGAGGGAACTAAAGGACAATCAAATGTTCTCCGTCATCTTCACCCACGTCGACGAGCCCGCGAAAGGCTCATCCTTCCACGAAAATTTTTCCGTCTCCTTATCGGACGAAACCCTGGAGTCGCTCAAGCTCGACTGGCCCAAGTTTCCGAGAGGCCATGAAATGTTCTTCCATTCGCTGGATACAGGCCCCGGAGTCGACGTGAACTCGATCTTCACGAATAAATTCCGGACCGTGATGCCGAACAAGACATCTGATACTTTCGGCCACGAATTCATTGTGTCGGACTCAAAAGTTCGCGGTCAAAGTGGTCTGAGGCATTTCGACGGTTTCGTTGGACTCTTTTCGTCCTCTGCAAGAGCGTGGACGGATAGAGTCATCACTCTGAAGTCGACGCAATGCTGAAGTCCATCCTGACGAGCGCGGGCTGGGAGTTCTCCAATTGAGTCTCGTGGTGTGATCCTGTTGTGATCCAGTGTGCTCCGACGCGGCTTGAAACCAAAATCGAAAAATGATTCAAGGAACCACCCGATTCCGGCCAAACTATCAGCAGAGATCATTCAGTACCTTCATGGTAGACACCACTCACTCTCCCAACTCCCAACGGCGGATTTCGGTTGGGAAGAAAGGAATTCTGAGTGGTGGTTTTTGTTGGCTGAATGACAGTTCATAGGCACCAGGGAATATCGATTTCACGTACAAATCGCGTGGCCAGTCTTGTATCCGAAACTGAAAGAAATCAATACCGATGCTAACGTTCTTGGAATTCATGTGCCGCCAACAACACTGAAATGGGAACGAAGCAATGCATATTTTCGAAAAATGAGGACTTTTCCCTGTATGCAGCGGCGGGCCGTGTCGGAAGATCGCCCGGAAGATGACTCAATATTTCTAGCTTCCCTGAACGCGGACGACGAAGATGTCGCTCCTCGCACTTTTCCGGGGAAAAGATCCTGTTCCTCGGAAGCAAAAACCCAGAATGCCGACCCTCAAGGCTCAAATAAAAGTACTGTGCGTGGCGGACCTCTTCCCGCCTCCCCAACGGTCTGCCGCTGATTCAACATTGAATGTGCATGAGGGGCATCATAAAGAGGGGCTCGATGATGATCACCATTGTGGTTCTGATTTTTACCATAATCATGTAATCTTGAGCCCATAATCAGAAGTACGATTATGATGATCCCATGATTATAACCATAAATGTGAAACATTATGAACTAGCCGATCATTCGGCAAAGCTTCGACGTGCGCGAGGGGTGTTTGGGGTCGCTTCCTACGTGCACGCATGAAGTCCTCCAATGTCTTCAATCCTGACGCTCGTGTCGCCCTTCAGAATCCATACGATCTTCGTCCAAGCGCGCTCCACCAGCCCCAGAGTGTATAGAGATCGCGGACGCAGCGCAACTACGAAGTCATCGCTCTCGTCAAGCTCTAACTAGAGTGGCATCATGGCTCTGATTGCACGTCAGACAAATCCCTTGCAAAGCTTAAAGCTCGCTGTCCGAGTGGCCGGACAGAGCCCCTTTTCGGCCGTTCTCCTCGAACCCTCAAGAGATCGAAGAAGAAATCAGGCAAACGAAAA
>NW_003804859.1:0-13325 GCF_000255335.2 Galendromus occidentalis | reverse complement strand
CGCACGGCGCACTTGTGCACGGCTTTGGCGGAATGGCTAACAGACAAACGGTATGCCTTCGTGACGCGCCATCCTGGACGGACCAATGAGACGCGCATGAGAAAAACTGCAATCGATTCGCAGAGAGAAAGCTCTTGTGAAGATCACTACGCACACAATGGTACCTCTGCAAAAGGTGGAGAAGAAATCATTCGAGAATATCTCGAATGTGGTGGGTTTGAAGCAAAGGAAGTCAGAGCTCATGAGTCGTCGGACTTCCGGCCGCCGACTGGATGAGGCGTACGCTAAGTACCGTATCTAATGGACCGACCTCCTATTCATACCAGCCTCGGTGTCGACGACCGCTGATATCTGGCCGGGAGGTAAAAAGAGCTCTTTGGGAATGACGGTACTTCGAATAGATGAGCAGTACAGTCTTAGATCGGCGCCTCTGGCATGCCGGCGTTTCCGGGGGAACGTACCATTTGAGAGGATCGCAGACCTCGTCAGCGAAATTCACGAATCGTACGACGTCCCGCCGTCGAAGATAACTGTCACTGAGAACGGATCCAATTTCATCAAGGCTTCCAAGGAATTGGGCGTACTCGCCGCTCATGTAGATCGTGACCTCAACGGGCTGAGAATTCGGAAAACGGTGATGTTTCAGTGGACGCCACCGATGAAAATGCGGCGAGCGAAGGAGAAAGCGAAGTTAGGAGCGGCAGAGAAGACCTGTCGGTTCGAGACAATTATCAATGTATCTCGAAAGTCCTTTCCCCATCGATTTTCTCCGGTGGTGACCCGTCGAGATTCGTTGGATGACTCGTTCACGGCTTTGATGGGACAAAGACCGAGAATTCCTACCCTAATGGCGAGACTAAACCTTCCGAATCCTTTAACTAAAGAAGACTCTCCGTACATCAAGGAGAATTTCGAGTGTTTGAAGCTGGTTGCTGTAGGCCTGGATGAACTGCAGACCGAAAGGTCAGCTTTCGACTGATTTTTTCTGACGACTCTCGTCGTGGTCAGGAAACAGCTCTCTGCGGTGTCCAGAACACGTGTGCGTTTCTGTGAGCCCGTCGTCGACGGACTTCTGCGGAGCATGGAGACTCGCTTTGAGAAGATTTTCAACTGCCGCACGATTGAAGGATAGAAATCTGCTTCAGCGTCGATACCCATGCCGACATTCAAGGTTCGCGTGCATCGCACCCGGGGATCGACCGTTCATTCTCGACCGCTTCCGAAAACTGATTAAGAATCGTCAAGCAAATGAACAAGGACGACCACTACGACTACTGCGACTTCGAGAATGGGGATACCACAAGCTCTTCGACGGCATCCCAAGGAATGGATGTTGTGCAGGAAATCATGCAGCAGTATCTGGAAGATGCGGATATCGCACTCTTAATGCTGGAGAAACATCCGACGATCGCTTCCATTTCCCGAGAATTCAACACTCAGCACCCATCCAGCGCTGGAGTGGAGTGTTTGTTCTCACACGCAACTATGACGAATGCTCCGAAAGCTAACCGCCTGAGCGATGCTAGATTCGAAGAGATACTTATTTTGCGAAGATCTCGATCTGTGTTCGACTGAATTCAACAGGACACGTCTTCCGCTATCCATTCAGGCCAGGAAACTGTTGCCCAGCCGTGCACTCCATGCGATTGTTTCTTTCCCAACCCGCCCGCCATAAAAATGTTGAGGGAATCGTTGTCGGATTAAGATATCTCGAGTATAGAGAGCTATGTGTATGCTACATGTATGTCGTTTGTCAGTTCGCCATCCCGCGAGAGCGGTGCATAAGTGCGCCGTGCGGTGCCGTCTCGAATGTGTTGACAAGTTCGAGGTACGATGTATAGAAACTTTCACCTTCGTTTTGGGCGTACCGGGCGTAGGCTCACACTCCTTGCAAATATCTGTAATTTTTTTCGTTTGCCTGATTTCTTCTTCGATCTCTTGAGGGTTCGAGGCGAATGGCCGAGAAAAGGGCTCTGTCCGGCAACTCGGACAGCGAGCTTCAAGCTTTGCGATGCCACTCTATTTAGAGCTTGACGAGAGCGATAATTTCGTAGTTGCGCTGCAACCGCGATCTTCTTACACTCTAGGGCTGGTGGAGCGCGCGCTTGCAGGAAGATCGTATGGATGCTCGAAACTCAGAGGGGCGACGCGAGCATTGGACATTGGAGAACTTCATACGTGCACGTAGGAAGCGTCCCCAAACACCCACCCCTCGCGCACGTCGAAGCTTTGCCGAGTGATTGGTTAGTTCATAATCATATATAGTTCATAATCGTGTCATAGTTCATAATCGTGCTTCTGATCATGAGCTCAAGACTACATAATTATGGTTACAATCAGAATCATAATGGTGATCATGGTGACCCCATGAAGAAAACCCTTCCATCGGTCCTCCGGCCCTGGCTATACCGGTGTTCACAGGCAGAAATGAAAATCGATTTGTTAACTTGAACGCTTCTGACGACGTACTTTTGTACGCTTGTACGTGTCACCGGGAGGAAAGACCACACCGGGATCACGATCCTGACCTCAGAGATCCTCCGTGATCCCGTCGATCAAAAAATCAGCATCGAAAAACTGCCAAAGCAACCGCCCGACCATGCCTGAAATTTCGTCAGGGATCATCGATATCATCCTCTACACTCTCCCATCAAGAGATTCCAAATCGGTGAAATTTTACTCCCCTTCTTTTTGTTCGCCTTTCCCATAGACTTAACATACGTACAATCGTAAGCTATCTTAATCATAAATGCAAGCGTACGAAAGTACGCCGTCTAAAGCGCACAATCGCAAATTCCGAATCTCATGTCTAGCGGTTTCTATTTTTCTATACAGGAGCAGTCGTCAGTTCAGCTCTATGCCGCAGCAGCGGCAAAGGTAGCGGCAGCATCTTACACCGCAAACAACAGTCAAAACACACACGCAGGCACCGTCCAGTTGCTTGGTTACTTTCGCCGCCGAGGAACGAGAGCCTTGTGTTTCCTCCCGACAGTCGATCGTGTCGACAGATTCAAGCTAGAAGCGATTCATTCTGAGCTCAAGTGTCGCTTTCTATTCCGAGTGAGGTTCTCGAGGATCCGAGTCGGCGATACTCCAGCAGGTGGGTTGTCATGATGATGAATTTTTTTCGCCATTGCCATCCTCAGACATAGGCAGCGATCGGCAGCGCGCTCCTTCTATTTTACTCTGCAGAGCAGCAGCCTAGCTTTGGCTATCGCTTGAGAAGCTTCCACGAAACCGGCGCTTGTTCGACGTTTGACTTAAGCCAACAATTTATCTGTGGGCTCCCATGCTCAGTTCGCAATGAATCGTGTATTTGAGTCGTCGTCGCCTTTGCCCACTGTTGCTCTCCAACCCCATCGATTGAATTTCCTGTCGTTGAAGTACTTGTTTCCGCCGAGCAGCATTGCTTTTCCGTCGGCGTATGACGGCTCCATCGCAGGCGGCCACGTTCGAATCGGACGGTCCTTCGGACGTGGAGATCTCTCCGATATTGAGGTGATATTCAAAGAAATCGTTTCTGGGAAGTCCTCCCGCATAGGGGACTGCCAACGAAAAACGCTCTTCGATCGAGCAGATTATCAGGCGACTGTTCAAGCAGAGAAGCCAGTCGTCCGTCCGGTCGGCCATTTGTCTGCCCATGCCCTCCCGCGCTCCGGTGCCTGAGGACAGTCCTCTCGTTGATCGGAGCTGTTTCCGATATGCTCCGAGTCTTCAGCGTCTGACTAATTGTGAGTTGAGGGGGAGGCAGGTAGTCTTCCATTCGGATCAGCTGTCCAGCCGGGTCAGCTGCGTGCGCCGTTTCGGGACAAGAACTGCGCTTCGCACCGGCAGCGCCAGACCTTGTCGAGTCGGACTTTTCCTTGACGGGGGCTGATTGCTCTACGAAGTCCTCCATTGACTCGGAGCATGTCGAGCTTTATTCAGGCTCTTAAAGCCCGTTCCAGGGAATCGTTTTTAGAGCAAACGAAGGTCGCAATCAACGAAAACCATCCTGCAGACCCACCCACGACGGTTCCGACCAGCTCCGAGGGAACACGAGTTGAACTGTTTCTGAATGACTTCGTCTTTGCGCAGATGCTTTTTTGGAAGGTAGTTGACGGAAGCAACGAGTTCCTCACCGGCTCTCAAAAAGGATTCAGAGATGGCTTGTGGACGCAGGTATTCCGAGTGCGAAATGTCGGACCTGATAACTTCCGCTCACGTAGCTGCTCGCAGATGACAAACCTACCTTGGCCTTGGATCTCGCCTGGTCTCGCGATTCCGAGGAATTTTTTCATGACATGTGGCTTCGATGCCAACTGACAACCCAAATCAGTGAATCATTATTGTCCGTCGCTCTCGGAGAGATCTATTCCTCCGCGATGCATCATACTGCGATTCGTGATGGCTTCGGATCGGCTCATACAGGGAGCGCCGAAAACCGGATAATTCTCAATAGTTTTTCCGATATTATCCTCGATAGGACGTTTTCTTGCATTCCTTGTTCTGACCACTAGATTCGTGGTGGATTTTCCGAATATCATTAGATGTCTCGGTCCCAATTCAACGGGAAAACTCGAATGATTGAACCAATTAGTGCGAATTGCTTCGACGGTCCAAATACATACCGAGTATTTATGGAACACTCAGAATGGCCCCAAACTGAAAGTCCTGCTGTTTGAGCGCTTCCTCGATCAGGATTCGGTCTGTATCGCAATGCTCATCAGATATCATCATTTCTCATTTCAGAATGTCGAATCTATTGGATGAAGTATTCACTCCGCTGAATATAGTCCTATCCGCGATCATAGCCGCTCTCACATGGACACTATTCGGACCGAGAAAAGGCAGCGCATCTCAAGATGACCAGCCAGCAGTGAAAATTCTACCAAAAATGAAGCGACGCGATATGACCGTCGTCGAGCTCCGAGAGTTCGACGGGACTCCGGAGAAGAACGACGGGAGGATCCTGGTCGCCGTCAACGGCACCGTTTTCGACGTGACGCGGGCGAGTCATTACTACGGACCAGGAGGTCCCTATGCGGCGTTCGCGGGACGTGACGCCTCCCGGATGTTGGCCACTTTTTGTCTGAAGGCCGTCGAGGGCCCTCCGGTCTACGACGATTTGTCGGATCTGAAAAGTTCCGAAATGGATCAAGTCAAAGAATGGTTTTTGCAGTTTAAGGAAAAATACGATGTGGTCGGAAAGCTTCTCAAGCCTGGCGACGAACCCACAGACTATTCAGATAACGAAGAGGCGACCGACGGAGGACAGAACACGTCCACCGAAGCTCCCTAGACGGAGGAAACTCATGTGCCAGCGGTCCTTGTCCGGGCCTCATATCTTGTATTGGCCACCCTGTACGATATTCTCAATCCTCCGATTTTGCAACCCATTACTACCTCTCCAATTATCGCGGCTGGTGATGACTCAATCGCTTACGATTGATCAATCCGCCCGTTCGTTCGTAGACATTCAAATTCAAGCCCTCCTGGAATATCGCGACACAGAGGATTCCATGGCTTCACCGTTGAGCGCGGTCGAGTTTTCTTCTTCTGAAGGAGATATGTCCGTATGTTGGCATCTAGTGAAATTCATATGAGCGTGGGGTTACCCCGGTGCAAATATGCTCGTAGCAGTTGACGTTCCAAGTGAGAAAAAAGAACTACTCTCCCCCTCCGGCTGTTCGAGCCATTGAGTGAGTGAACTTCTGTGAGAACACGACTCATCTTACTGTTATTCAAATCTCTCTGAACTCGCTGTTAGGTGTGTCTGAAGTCTGAATAGGAGTCGGGTGCACGGCGCAGAATCATCAAACGCACCTTGAGGAAACTTAATTGTCGCCGGAAATGATTCAGTGAGTGTTTTTGTAACTGAAAGAATACCTAGAGGAAGGATCCCCGCGAAGTCACGTTTCTCCGAGGAGAGCGGCAAAAAGGAATATTTTCGTCTGGTGAATCGACGGATATCGATGTGAGACTCATATAACACGTCACTACATACTACAAATATTCAGAATTCGTTCGTCAGACATCTTGCTCGACGAATTTGGAACCGATTCTAAAAGAAAGTAATCCCTCAACGAAACCTGGAAGTAATTATGGAATGATGATATAATATAAATAAAGCAATGGTTATATTCTTCCAAAACGTGCCATATCCGTCGATCGTTAGAGGAATCCGTAGGTTGGAGGATAAAGAAATCGAGGGATCCATCGGTCGGAAAATCCGTTGATCCTCCCAGGGACAGTTGATCTATAGGATGATCGCTCTCCACAATTTCCCCTGTTGCTCGTCGGACGCTCGAGAGTCAATTGGGAGGTCAATGGTCCCGGGGAATATTGAGGGATTTGCAGCATGATTCCTGCTCGATTCATCCAACAGAGAAACGATGTCAGAGCTCGTTCAGATTGTCTCATCGGACTCACGATGACCCTTCCCTCTGAAAAACTAACGGTCAACGCGGATGGGGTCTTGGATATCGCGAGCAAGATGTCTTGCTCGCATGTCCGAACCAGCGACTGGATGCTATTTCGGTTCATCTTATGGGTAAACGCTCCGAGTCAAGTCCAGCTCATTGTGAGCGATGAGATCGATGAACTCCTTCCGACCGTCGACAGGAGCGACACGTACCCAAGATAATAATACTGGTTGACGACCGGTGCTGGCCGGGAAGCGGGGACACGCCTGAGAACCTGATACCCGTCCAGCGTCTCTTCTTGGAACATCATCAGAGGGGTGTTACCCTCGGGGTACCTGCCTCGGGATCGAATCGGCAAACTTGATCTGTTCAATGATCAGTGCAACCCGAAGCCGATAGAAATCGGGCAATAATATTATTATGCGAAGCTGTCCCTCGCGTATGGCTCGACCAGCGCAGATAAGTAATCATCTTCCAGGAAAATCGATTCCAGACTCGATCGGGGAAGATCGACGGGGAAACTTCGGTGCTAGCGCTTCAAGTCCTGCCCTTTCCGCGGCTCTTCCCTGTTTCCCGCTGACATTAGCAGTCCGCAGCGGAGACCAATTCGCCACCAACAGCGTCACCCTGACTCTGTCTATATCCACGTATTCCCGGAGGCGTGTTATCGATATTGAAGCTACGGTATTGAATTATGCAATTGATACCGTAGGCAATCGAAGGACTTGGTCCCCGGAAAGACTCGTCACCTTTTGGAACCATGGCGAGACTCATCTTGGGAAATTGTGTGTGGGGCGTCATCATGAGATTACCGATCAGCCTCTTTATGACATCAGGCAGGCAGCTTGAAATCAGAAACATCGTTATTGTCTGAGAGTCTCGAGGGAGACTGAATTCGAAAGATCATCCCCCGAATGTCGCTCTCATTGACGATCTCGTCGTCAGGGACGATCCTTCTTCAATATCACCGTGATCTCTCGCTCATGCCGCGTGACTCAGAGTCCGAGGGTGTTCGCGTGGAGTTCCGAGAGACCATTCGCGTAACGGATACTCCATGAATTTCACGAGCATCGCCTCTGTATACAGTTGTTCAGTGGAGGAATGACTCATTGATTGTTTCCCCTTTGATTCGAACCCCAGCGTGCCAAAGACATATTACCGGGTGGGTTCCGAGGATGTGGCACTTCATTAATCTCGGTTATCTACCGCTGTTCGAGTTAGCATCTTTACAATGTCAAAACACGCATCTCTTTCAGTATTGGGGTAATAATATCGGGCTATTACTCCAGATCTAACAATAAGTTAAGCAAATCAGGCGTCGTTTTCTTAGTTAGTGTATTCAACTCGGGCTTCGTTACGGGATCAATGAGAGATTGATCATAGGAAACTATGTTCTTCTCGAGCTGCGTATTTTAGTGGTTAAGAATGTTTCATTCATATTCAACCGCGATATTGTGTTTCATTAGTCTTCGGAGTATGATATGATATCATGAGATTCAGACATGAGTTTGTCCGAGTCGGGTTCCTCCTCCTTTCTCGCGCGTCCGAATGGTTGCTCCACATTACGAAACAGCTAGAGGGTCGGAGGAACTGGAGTACGTAAATTGATGTACATATGGAATGTATCGTTGGGTAACGATGTATTGGATGGAATATGTTATTACAGATTAGATGATGATCAATTCATCATCTAATTACACATCACATCTAATAACACTTTGCGTGAAAACGCTTGAGGAGAACCATGCTGGATAGCATCTCACCACTCAGACGTCCCCTCGAATAATGCCGGAGTTTTCAAGCCTTGCTGAACAGTCTTTCTAACGCTACGCTAGACGGCAAAGTCATATGGAGGGTTCTCTTCATATTTTGAGGGAAGAGGAACTCAACGGTCTGAGCTCGGAGGCTTCTTTGGTAAGGTTGGCTAACACCACTACCATCATAATTCCAGTCTACGTAGTCCCGGAATAAGACTTGGAGGCTTTTCTTGACCGCTTCGCTCTCTCTTCTTTCCTAAAGATGGAGTGGGGTTTCCAAATCATCTATATGATACATGCATACATGAGAGCGATGCTCTTCGTTCGCATGTGTTTCGCTTACCGGGGTGAGGCAGTGAGTCAGTTCCGAAGCTAGGACGATGTCATATTCCTAAAATGCGAATTCTTGGCTCCGAGATTCGAGGCGAAAAATTGCTTTATCGAGGTCGGCAATATCAAGTACATATTCCGTCGTTTCCCGGAGATCGTCAACGGCACCAATGTTAACGTCGCGCTTCTTCGAAGGGAGAACCGTGGTAAAAAGCTGTTCATATGGTTGAAAGGTTCAAGTACGAAACGAAGTAGGACAACGACCCTGTTGACCGTAGACTTGAAGCTTCTGAAAGGTCCTGTTGATGTCAACGACAACCAAGCCAATGTACTTCGAAAGATTGAAATGGGGAGAGAGAGAAACCTTAGTGGAAAATTGATACTCATTCCGGATCGGTTTCATTTTGAACCAACGGTGATTGACTCGCTCGATTGCCTCCAAAATGCTCATAAAGTATTAAACGACTGGATTCTCTGGCTGACATAAAGCCCGAGTTCGACAATAACGATAATTTGGCTGTCTTGTGTCTTATTTGTGAAATCGTGACCGCGATAATAAGCGGGCATAGATATGAGATGATTGAGGTGTCACGACCTGAATTCGGTCAAGATGTTTCTTTTAACCACCTGAACTACCTCTTACATTAAAAATATTGCTCGGCCCGATTGCCCACTAGAAGTGAGCTCAACTCTTCTTTTGTCTTTGTCCAATCATTGTTCAACACCAACTTTGTATGTGAATGATTGATGAATAGTGGGAATCAAGTCAGGAGCCCAAACTATTGCGAGCGACGAAATCAATCGAATGACGCTCTCGAGTATAAACGTCGGAGCTACTGAGATCGAGCGAGGGACGGACCGTCATGTGTTTCTCGCTTTTCGGGGTGAGATTGGGGTGAAATTGAGTCCCGAGAGGCTCCAAGAAGTTCGTATGAAATGTGATCAGATAAGAGCTAGTTGCGGCATCAAGGTCCGGTGGGTTCGATAGAAGTCTTATCCGGCGCCGAAACTTGAAGTTGCGAGAGATGCAAGAGCAAATGGACGGACAACTTCACATTCTCGCGGTCAAAGCTCGCGATCTCGAGAGTGGGGTCGAAAGAGACGCCGTGCAAAAAATCGCGAGGCGGAAGTTGGGTTATTGTTCCACTTGCGCCATGTGCGGACAACCGACATTGCTTCCCGCTCGGAGGCGGAGTCTGAGAATTCAGAAATCCGTTCGGAAATTGGACAGCATCATCGATTTCGAGGAGACAGTCCATAGACTTGTAATCAGAGTAGCCCCCCGGAGTATGCAGCAGAGTGAAGAGTTGATGTTGTCAACGTCGTCGTTTTTCGGGGCTAATGTTGCTATCTGTCATAATCGTGATCGCGGTAATTTCCTGCAATGTCCGAGTGGACCGGTGAACCTTTGCACAACGGAGAATGCTAAGAACTATCTACGCAGCAGAATGAGCTAGTGGAGAATACCTAGTTCTCTCTCCAAGCAGTAATGTATGTATGTTTTTTATGGATAGCCGGTGATTGTAGGGAGAATATCGCATCCGTTCGTTTTTGGGGAAGAACAGGCACGAGAAATATCTAGAAGAATCTGAATCCGGAGCTAATCGTTGGTAATGTGTGGTTTCACTCTGAGTACCGCTAAGTTCAACAAGGCTGATCGGCGGAAATGACGTCTCTGACGGAACGCTCCCCGAGCCGCGACACGCGGTGAAGTAGAGCGTCTTCGAGGAATTATCAGTGGAGACTCAGCGGGGCGTTCGGATTTCGGATGGAAACTTGCGGCACTGATTCTCACCATGGCGAAGAGCCATCATGTTCAGTGTCATTTTGACGTGAAACGTCTTTGAAAAGGTCGGCCTAGTATTTCACCAAAAGTGTGACGAAACTTGTCCATTTTCTACGCTCAGCAGCTCCGTGCCTTCTACACCGATCGACACCCGGTTGGTGTCTTTAGATAGCAAATTTGCGGCACATCAATTTCATATATTTCCTACGGAATTCCCACACGCGCAGATCAACTCCTGGAGCCAAGAATGAGACCCTAGGACATCGGATCGAAAGTAAACAACGATTCTCCCGCTGACTCGACGGAGCGCAGAGCGCCGTTGGTTGAGCTGAGCGCGGCAAATTCGAACTTCAAAGGTGCTACTCAATCCGCAGAGTTCGTGTTCGGTCGGAAAGCGGGCCATATCTCACTCGGAGGAATACTGACGTACATGGACAGTTTTTCCTGAGAGAGCTCTTTCCCAGGGCTTTCCCATTGTATTGCCAGAGGAGAGTTCTCTCAGTGGAATCTTCAGGTTTTTTTTCTCGAGCGTTCCCCCCTATCATCGGAGCTTCTCGCGAAATATATCGGGATGGGACAACTCGGTGTCTGATAGTCAGCATTGAATACACTTTGAATGGCTTCCAGCGGGTGAATTTATTCATCATCGCCGTGCTCAACATCTGTTTCTAGCTACTACTCCACATTCGACTCTCTTGTAATCATTAGGGCTTCCAAATACCCGTCACGTTTGGGAACCGCGGCTCTCGGGTATCCGAGAACCGACAGGTTGGAACCGCGGGTAAGAACCGGAAAGACCGCATTCCTTCAACCACCCGTTTAGGACGGACTACATGCGGCGCCAGTGACGAAAAACCGAGAGCAAGTTGGTACGGTTATACCGATCCCGGTCAAGTCGTTTCCAATTTAATTAATGATCGTTTTCATCAGTCGTCGTATTGAAACTTTTTTTTCAGTATGAATATGTCATCGAGTGTTTCGGGGCTAAAGCTTGTCCTGTTCTCTCCCAACATCAAGCGGAGCACGCTGAAGTCCCTTTCTGGTTGAACCGACGTCGGAGGAATTGCTTCCAATATTTCTTTGCACAATGTTAAAGCTTGGCTCCGTCCCCCACCAGCCTTGAAAAGTGTCAAGTCCCTCTCAAGAGTCCCTTTAGTGCAGAGGGGAGGTGAACTTCGAGGTGAACTTGAAGCTGTTGGTTCGGCATACACGGTCTGCCACGTCAGAACCAACTGGGGGAAAATAACTTGGATTAGTCATGGTCACTCAATCGCGTGCGTTCGAGTATCTCCTGATGTACGCTTCGACATGAACAGAAACTCACTTCCTCAGGCTCTTCTACCACAGAATGACGCAGGGGGGCACTGGACCGACTGGGAAGGATCTCCTCCAAGACTTCTATAATGGCCAGATCGCTAGGAATCCCTTGACCAATTTCTTTTTCCAAGTCGAAACTACAGCTTGGATCACTTAAAATCGAGAGAACGCTCGAGAAAATGCTCCGCCGCTTGAGAATTTCCGCGACGAAGTTCTCGCGAAGCAACGTCGCAAGCTCCGTATCGATTTTGCGCAGGTCTGACAGCAGCAGAATGCAGAGCTTGTCCGCAGTCAAGAGCGTCGCCTCTTTTTTACACAACATCAGAATCGCTCGTTTGAATGGTATTAGAGCGTCGGCGATTTGCTCCAAAGCGGACACATCCGTTGCGCTTATGGGGGTCCCATGTCGAGAGAGCACATTATTGAGTGCGGGTAAGATTCGTAATGCTCTCTCTATCATCAGACAGGTGGAGTACCACCTGGTACGGCAATCGAGTATCGGACGGAGTTCTCTACCATTGAACTCCTCCTTCCGCGTTGTTTTCCGTATCTCGTCCATCATTATCGGTTTTCTCTTGAATTCGCGACAAGCGCTCCGTAATCTATCTATGACTGCACCGAGACAGACGGCTGTAGTGCCAAGATCCGCGTCTACCTCTGTCTCGTCCAGACTATCTCTAAACGTATCATCTGACACCCCGTTCTCTGTTTCTTCCGGGACGTCGTCTCCCCGATCCGCAAGCAGGATGTCGATATCGAAAGCTAGAGCGTTACGTCCGTATATAGTTTTCCGCACAACCAAATCCAACCCGTGCGCAAAGCACTTCTGCTGCTTGATCAACATGAGATCGAGAGCTCTCCGAACGTTACTTGCTCCATCTGTCGATGCTGCGGCAAAATCTTCCGTCGATAGACCCACTCCGCGGAGTCGGCCGCTTATCAAATCGCAGAGATTCGAACCGGTTTGTCGATCATCGATCCTTATCAAACCTAGAGGGAGTATCTTCGAATTTCCCAACAATACGGCATGATGGTGTACATTGACTGTGATGTACCGATCTGTTCCGACCACAGTCGCTTCATCGAAAGACATAGCGAGTTTGTAACCTGTAGAGGGAGAGGCTAGCGTCAGATTGAACTCTCACGGCTTGGAGGAGTATCGTTTGAAGGATTCTAGAGAAAGCTGGATATATTGCGGAGCCTGATGACGAACCTCCCTCTATGATGCCTTTGAGTATGGCTCTCATCTGGTCCCGCACAACATCAGCATCTTCTTTCAAGTACTTCCGGAGCGTGGAGCCGGATTTCGGCGGCTGCATCCCGTTTGGATGCGCACGGGAGAAGAGTCTCCGTATCACTGGCGATTTGACAATCTGATGTATGCTGAAGTTCGACTCACATACTAGGCGAACTACCTCGCTCCGGGCTGTATGTTCCTGGGCGAGGAATTTATCTAGCTTCAGCTGTTTCCTCGGTGTTCCCTTTTGGGCGAAGTCCGATATTGCAAGTGGAGCTGTGGGGCTCTCGAGTTGAACCGAAGCTGGCTCCCAAGCGCTGTCTTTCGATATGGAGTGCTGCTTCGTCAAATGCTTGATGACCGAGCTCGTGGAGCCGTCACTTTTTAACCCCTGACGATCAAGATACTCAAAATACTATCAGTATTAGGATGTTAGGATACTTCCGATTCATTCATCAGAGCTAGATACCACTCAAATAGCGGGCTCCGACGAT
>NW_003804858.1:13936-22331 GCF_000255335.2 Galendromus occidentalis | reverse complement strand
ATGATTGATTGATTGATTGATTGATTGATTGATTGATTGATTGATTGATTGATTGATTGATTGATTGATTGATTGATTGATTGATTGATTGATTGATTGATTGATTGATTGATTGATTGATTGATTGATTGATTGATTGATTGATTGATTGATTGATTGATTGATTGATTGATTGATTGATTGATTGATTGATTGATTGATTGATTGATTGATTGATTGATTGATTGATTGATTGATTGATTGATTGATTGATTGATTGATTGATTGATTGATTGATTGATTGATTGATTGATCGATCATCTCTCGCTTCTCAAAATGATAAGATTCGATGAGACGAGGCTTGGAGCAATAGCGAAAGGATCAGGCCCATAAAGGATGCGGACTCAATTTATTGGAATGAGATTCAAGATTTGGTCATGATTAGATGAAGAAGGATCCCGATCGAAATTAGGCTCCTTGCTCCTCCAGAGCCTGCCTACTACACGGTCAATGTCAGCACGGAGGCTTCCCCCGGTCTCTACGAGAAACACCTGCTCCTGAGCTTCCCAGGGACAGGATTGCTGATGGAGCTCCCTCTGGAATGACTCGAGAGATTCAAGCAAACGAAAACGGCATTGCCGGAGGGGAAGGTGCCGATTCATATGCTTGCAATAGAAATGGGAAGGTCGCACCACACTATTGAGTCGGTCTCTCGGAGAGAATCGAGAAGTCGAAGGGGTATCTAGAGATGGGAACACCAGAGAAATATTGGAGGCTCCAACGGATCGCCGCACCAAGGCGAAGGGAGGACGGGAGAAGATCACAATCGAGGGGATCCGAGTAGAACAGCGCGAAAGCAACAATCACTGTGACAACATTCGTGCGATGCACGACGTTCGGTCTCAATCGCTCTGATTTCAATAAATTGAGCAAGGTTTGGCTGTGATTTTTCATGGAAAGAATGAGCTTCAATTTTGCGAAACCTTCACGAAGAAACTCGGTGAGCGCCATGTGAATCTCGGTCGGAAAGCCTCGCCTACTACGGAGGAGATCGTAATGGTTTCGGCTGGAAAACCTCATTCGGATCGGCAGCCTTCTTCGCATGATCAATTCAGTTTAGGAATATTCGCAGTTTCATGAGGGCATCTCGGAACGAATGACCTCTGACTGCATGAGTCATTGATCTTTGAAGCTGTGAACTTTTCTCGCAACGATTCTCGGCGGATTTCGCGGCGTTTCGCGGACCCCCATTGTTTCCGAAAGGAGCAAGGAGAGAGAGAGAGTATCGCGCGAATCCGTGGAAAAATCGCATTTCGCGAATCGTGACCAGCTGTGGTCATCGTCGATGGTCTCAAGTCGGAACTCGATGGTCCTCTCGAATAGCAGGCGAAGTTCTATCCGGACAAAATACTCACATCTTTATTATACGGGGTAATGCGAGATTCTTCAAGTTGATGAACTATGAAAACTCGAGTTATCTCAGCGTTGATGATATCCGAGAAAACCTACTTCGAATCGAATGCTTGGATAATTTTCCGGCTCCCTCTCCCTTAGAGCTCGCTGAGTTACGGACCAACGTCCGCCTGCTCGATGTTCCCATACCCGGTGGATTCGACGTTGATAAGACGTCGATTAGATTACCAATGGATTCGTACGGAATCTCGATTAAGGATAGGATGCTCGAAGCACCTCAATCAACGACCGATCAAGCTCTCGGTTTGTGATCGGACGTCGCGGACTCGTCCCATGATAGTTATTTTAGGAGAGGCGTCACAAGATTGCGTTTGTGGGGTCCGCGAGTTTGGATTGCGCCCGAAATTCGGCGCCGTTCTGGGTCGCGCCGTAGTTCTCCTGGGCGCGGAGTTCTCGGCACTGGATCAATGGAGGATTTCCCTGAAAGAGGCAACACCACAGTGTGCTGCACAATCAATCCGACGCTTCTCGTAGCACTTAACACTATATCGAGTCGGTTTAGGTTAGCAGGCCCTCAACGGCGCAGCCTATGATGGCGCCCAATGTTTCCGTGGCGCTGCCTTCCGGGCGTGGTTCGGCTCTAAACCTTAGTTTGCGAGCCCTTGGAGCCTGACTTGAGTTAGGCCGCTCCGCAGCCTAACTCAAGTCGTCCCCAACGCCCTCCAAACTAGGGTTTAGGCCGCCTCACAATGTCATTGCTTCGAATATGCTCGCTTGCGCTCGCCTATCGTAGCTTCCGGATGTGCTCGCTTCGCTCGCCCGGGGAACTAACCTAACCCGACTCAATATCGTGATACTGCTTCGATCGACGCCCAACTGGATAGGCGTCGCACTATTGTCGCTACCCTTCCAGAAAAATCCCCCATAGACTCGGTGCCCAGAATTCCGCGCCGTTTTGGGCCGCGCCGTTCTGGCCGCGCCGTTTTGGCCGCGCCGTTTTGGCCGCGCCGTTCTGGCCGCGCCGTTTTGGCCGCGCCGTTTTGTCGCACTCCGAAGCTTTCGCGACTCGATACACGGTCGTTTTCGGCAACTTGAGCCGAGATATGGCCCACACCTTCCGCCGGCTTCAGTCCAGCGCGGAGGGCGAGAAGTATGGCCTGCCTCCGGGCTTGCTCCGAGAAGCCAGCTGCGGGTGAGCTCATGGTGGTAGGTCTATTCTATGGCCCACACCTACAGCAACAACCGACGAAGATTGCTTTCGGATGGATGCATTTCGTCAGACCCGGGCGGTCCGATAGAAAAAGTTCCAATTTAGTTTGCCCACCCTGTATATCGAGATGATTACCCATTTTTGGTTACCGATCATCATAGCTTGGGCTAGCCAATCCCTTCCTTTCCCAGTCCAAATAATTTCGAGTTCTGATCTGGTCAGGATTCCGACGCCCCCGTTCGACCTCTTGTTGCTGCTACCCTTCCGGTTGCTGCCGTGGAACGTGTACCCTTGTATTGGAGGGGAACGCTCTTCGTTCATCAATCTGGTTTCTGATAGGAGCATTACGCTCACATCCAAATTAATCAGGACGTCTCGTTCTAAGGCGGCCCATTTATAGGCGTTAGATTTAGTACCATTCATATTGAGTATACCAAAGTAAAATTTATTCAAGGCTTTTCTCGCGGTTTTGCTTTTCTGGCCTCCTCGCCTCCACCTGTTCGGACGTCCCGCGAATCGTCATTTCGAAGTGTGTTTCTCGAATTTGACGCCGCTCGTAGACGGTTGGTCCCGTCGATCGCGTTTCGGTTCACGGCCCTGGCTATGCCCACTGGGCCGGCTTCCGTCGCGGTTCTGTGCCGGGCCCCTCCCTCGGGGTTTCCCTTGGTCGTGGCCTTCGGCTCTAGCGCGGCTTGTTTCGCGCGAGCGCGAGAATGTTCTCCCCCGTTTTGGGTTCTGGAGATCTTTCGGACTGGCCTCAGGCCGTTTCCGATCGTTGCGCCCTGCGTGCCTGCTCCCAGGTTGTTCCTGGTCGGCGGCAGCTTTACCGCATTGGCATTTCGGGCAAGGCCCTACGTAAGTTTTGTCGAGTTCCTTCATTGTATTTTTCAGGACCTCTTTTTTCGTGTCGATAAGTTGTTGGACCTCTCTTCGCTTCTGCTCTCGCTCAGCCAACATCGATAGGAAGGCCTCCTTTTTTTTGGAGATTTCTTCCCTGTCGGCGATTGTGAGATCCAGCATTGAGATAATATGGCTTTCGAACCATTTGTACAATGTTTTTAGTACTGGCTCTGCATATTGTACCTCAATGAGGTCTTGGTCGGTGTTTGTCAGGTTCCGATCATCCCCCGAAAGGATTCGTAGATCGAATACCCCGATTTGGGCTTCCCTGACCTCTGGCGACTCCATGATCGCTCTATTGACAGCCGCGGTGTTCGGAACTTGTTTTGGTTCCATCATCGTACACCACGTTACTGTTAGAACCCCGCGCTTCATTTTGAGGCCCGCTAAGGGTTTGATGATCTGTTTGGCGGTGTCCTCGATCGTCAGAGGCGTTTCGCTCTGAACGGCCGCGGCCACCTCTGCTCTTCCCAGATGACAGATGATGTGTGCCTCCATCTCTGGGTGCTGGTCGAGGTACTCGCTGATACCTGCAACTGTCTCAGTAATCGTTAGCCCTTTTCGGCAGATCGATTCTCCGAAAGTCACTTGCCCAGCGAAGTTGGTGTAGAGGTCGATATCGGGCTTTCCTCTACGGAGCTTCCGCAGACCCTCGTCCGACTAAAGTATTATACACGGATTTCGGGTAGCGTCTGCCAGTTGAGCCGCACCGATATTCATACCTCTGATGGCCTGTGCGGTTTCCACGGCGCCGATCTCCAACTTCTGTTGTTCGAGGATTTTGTTTGTTTCCTCTAGTTTAAGAGATATCTCTTTATTTTTTCCTTTAACTCATCGAGTTGTGTATTCAACTCCTCTATTTGAGTTTTTGCGGCGATGAGCTCTGACCTCATCCTTTCTGCCTCCATCGAGTGGCCCATCGCGTTTTCGTCGGCGACGATTCAGATTTGAGCAGTTGTTCCGCTCTAGATTTCAACTCACCGAAAACACAGCATTTTGTGGTGGAGGCGAGTATTCTTTCCGCCTCGGTGAGACACTTGCTGCAGGCCTTGAGACTCATTTTACGAATCAAGGTATTTTAGACGGCGATTGACACACTCGATACTTACGATAGATGCCAACCGTTGTTCTATCCCCTTCTTGGGGATTAACACGTATTTTGGACACGAAAAAAACCGAGAATTTTTAATTTTTCTCGACAGCGCCGTGCACGTGTGCTTTCTCAGCGCCGTAACGTTTGAGAATGTCGAGGGTGAAGCGTTCTTGACGCATAACCACGCTCATATCACTTGTTCTGTGAATTTGAATTCCAAGGAAGTGATCAAGCGGCTTAAACGTAATTTCGAGATGCTGTTTTAATTTAGTCAGGAAATCGAGTATTGATTTCTCAGTGCGTCCTGCCAGAATTGCATCATCGACGTATAAGCACACGATTAGTCTGTCCTCATTGTCGCCATAAAAAACACATGGTTCGGTGAGACATTGTTTGATGAGTCCTAGACTAAGGAGTATGGATTTAATCTTCATATGGAAACATCGGGGGGTCTGACGGCTCCCGTAGAGAGCCTTGTTGAGTCTACATACTCGTGGAGTATTGTCATGGAAACCCTCCGGTTGGTCCATAGATAGTTCTTCCTCAATGTCCGCGGATAGAAAGGCGGAAGCAACATCGAACTGGAAAAGTTCAAGTTTTTCTTTTGCAGCAATATTCAGGACAAGTCTGATGGATTCAAAGCGTGACACAGGACTGAATAGTTCCTTATAATCGATGCCAGCTTTCTGTGCGTACCCTTTCAAAAAGATTCTCGATTTGAATCTTTCGATTTTTCCTTCAGCATTTCGCTTTGCTCTGAAGACCCACCGACAGCCTAAACTTCGGCGTCCAGGTGGTAGTGTGGTCAGAGTCCACACGTTCAATGCCTTCATGCTGTTCATTTCGGCTTCCAAGCCTAGTCCCACGAGGAATCCAGGGATTCCGCGGGGGTCGAGCTTCTTTCTCGTTGGTTCCAAATTTACATACGTGCATGGGGTTCCAAATGGTCTGAATCTATCACGATAGGGCTTCTTCCCGTAGAATATCTCATAGGCCGATTGATTTGTGACGGGGTTAATTGTCACGGCGTTCAAGACATTAGCACCATAGCTGATCGCCTCGGGCCATAGCGCCTTGGGTAATTTAGAGTCTATGTATGAGGATGGTTCTCGCAAGTTCAACCAAAGTTCGATTGCTTCGTTCTGCTAGACCATTTTGAGCTGGAGTTCTTGGATTTGAAGCGCTTTGATCAGCTCCAATGTCAGTAAGGATTTTGGTATCGGCAGCATCACCCTCTGTGATCAACCGAACTACCTACTCCAACAGGAACTGGACTGGAAGAGGGAGGCAAGGGAGGCTAAAAAACAATTGCACGCCCAATGTTTATGGACCTTTAACAGATTCGAAATCACACGAATACAATGGAAGGCCACGGGAGTACCGAGACTCACATACGCGAATGCGGTATTAGCGTCTCGGGCCTCAAACCAAATGACGGCTGAATTCGAAAGAATTCAGACTGCAGTTGGAAAATGGGCACTGGGAATAAACGAATATAAAGTTGCGAACGAGTTCGTACAAGGCGATCTCGGGTGGTCAACCTTCGAATCGAGAGAAGCGCAGAGCAAGATCCGATATTTCGCGAGACTAAGCGCGATGGAGCCCGACCGGTGGCCACGCATGATACTGTCCATGATGGCCACAACGAAGATAACGACAGCAGCGCTCAGGAGAATGCACCACCTCAGCGATAAATACTCATGCGGAAACATACCGATAGTATACACAGAGGACCTCAGACCGAGAATGAATCTTTTCAATAATACGGTGAAGAAACATATTAGAGAAAAGATGGAAGAGCTGAGGAGAGAGGGAATAAACTCTAAACCCAGCCTGGAATTGCACAGCATATGGAAGGATACAGCCAACCCAACATATGGACTACCGTATTTCCTCTAATAGTGGGGCATGCCCGATAATGGATCAGAGCCCCCAGATGGGTGCCCGTTAAATGGAAGTGCCCGGTAATTGGAGCATGCCCGTTTGGATTGAATGACCTATCAAGGGACTCAAGGAAAAACGAACTACAAAAAACACAAACTAATGCTTGCCTGTTTCTTATATTACAAAGGTACCTCACTATGGTTTTATACATATTTCTTCGCTTACGCATCATTTAACAGCTCATCGTCTGTGAGCTCGTCTATGTCCGTCTCGTTCGACACCCCGCTTAGGTTGCATTCGTTTCCCGAATCATGACTTTTTCGAGCTTCAGCGAGCTTCTGGCGACCGGCAGGTATTTGTCCATGGGGTTTGAAACAGTGGATCTGGTCATCCTCCGAACCGTCGAAGGCGACAGTGATGCCGCACTGTTTGAATGACCTGACAATCAAGTCCTCGGGAAACTCCCGCCACGAATCCGCAATCCATGACAAGTAGATTTCCATTGGGGGAGCAGCCACATTTCCGCCACGGGACAAACGTTTCTCGCCCTGCGCCATCCATTCCTCGTAGCGACGGCGGATCCCGGCTTTGAACGGGGCGTTCCAGGAAACGTCTGGAGGTTGTACAAAGTTCGTTCGGATGGTGCCCGTCTAATAGAGGTTTGGGAGAGTGCCCGGTAATTAGAGCATGCCCGTCTGGAATGAGACCTGTCGAACCATGTCCGGCAAATAGAGCATGCTCGAGAATGAGAGCATGCCCCTTTATTAGAGGAAATACGGTATATAGAAATAGTCGAGGGAACGCTCTGTTAGCCCTAGCAATAGCAGGGATGCTACCGACGAGGTCGCATAGAGCGAAGTACCAACGGATCGGGCCGCACTGTTTGAAGTGTGGCTTAGACGAAGAAACCATTCCTCACATTATGACGGAATGCACTCCTCACCACTTCGATATTGACGAAGTGGCTAGGAGATTGGGTTTCACTGAACAAAGTGACGAAAATCTCATGAGGAAAACAAGAAGACTGCAGGATGAATGGGAAAGAGAAACCCGAAGGATCTGCTGAGAAATCGCCCCTGAAAGAGGGTCTCATGCCCATATGTATAATATAGGCTCGAGAGGATCAATTAATACCATACCATACCATACCAGCATTGGAAAACTCACCACCGTTGTCCGTATGTAGCCGGTCGATGTCGCGTTGAAACTTGTTCCGGAACCATCGAGTGTATTGTCAGATGGCCTCTGCTGCTTGCTCCTTAGTTTTGAAGAAGTACACTCGTCGGAAACGACTGAAGTCGTCGGTCAGGCACATGAAGTGGTTGAAGCCGGTCAGGGATCGTTGGGCTGGCGAGCATAGGTCGCCATGGATGTATCCTGGTCTTTTTGCTCTGCAGTCTGTGGGTTTGGCTCGGTAGGTGCTCCGGTGCTGTTTTCCTTGTTGACATGATTCACAGTTGAAGAAGTCGTCTTCGTATTTGATTCCTTCACGGTCCAGGGTTTCCTTGATTATTCTTTCATTTAAGTGCGCCTGAGCGTCGTGAGCGGCTTACAAGCTTACCATGGCCTTGGTACTATAGCTCACAGTCTGCAGACATTTGGGCTCACGTTTGTCGATGTTGAGGACGTAGAGTCCTTGCTTACATTCGGCTATCGCTCTTCCTTGACCGGTGGAGATGAGGGTCCTCTCAGTGCTCATTGTGACTTTGTAGCCACTTTCCGTCAACTTGCTGACAGAGATAAGGTTCGTATTCATTTCCGGAACGCATGGGGCGTCCCAGAGTTTGATAATCACACACTTGTTTCCTCGATGAACAGACAGCAAGGCGTCACCATACCCCTGTGTCGTAAGGGTATCGTTATTACCAAGTCTGACTTCTCGAGATGTCATCGTGGAGTTCAATTTGGTGAAGAAA
>NW_003804858.1:0-13916 GCF_000255335.2 Galendromus occidentalis | reverse complement strand
ACGTTCAGCGTGATCGCGGTATCGCGCTGCATCCTTCAAGAGTATTACAGACCTCTCGACTCACCTCGGTGATGATAAACTCGGAGGTTGGAGTTTTCCTGTAGAGTACACTCGTGCTGATAACGAATGTGGGTAATCCGCGAGGATCCCAGTGAGTGTTAGCTCACAAAGCAGGTGCTCAGCCGGCAGGAGTCCGCTGTCCGGAGTTTAGAGTTGTTTCGGCACAATGTTCAGATGATCTCCGAGGGTCGAGGGCTGGTAGGGAAGGTGCTTCTCAAGAATGAGGACGCAAGGATTGCGTGTGACAGAAGAATCTGTGTCTGATGTTTATTTCAATGTGTCTTATGGACCGTCCGGGTTTCATAGACCCTTACAGTGAAAAAACGGAACGAGTTCTCCAGAAAAAGACTATTCAGTCTTTTTCTGTATCAGTTAGATCAGGGTTTCTTGGCTTACATATTTAAGCATAATTATCATATGAACAAGTGTAATTAAGTCAAGAAAGACACTAACTTCTGGAAAACTTTTGAGACAGTAATGGGAATGGCCTCGTTCACAGAAACAGAGGTGATTTCCCAACAGAAAGTTCGCGAAGATCGGCGACGGCGTGTTCTGGAGACAGAAGTAGCTGGAGCTGAGAAGTAATTTCCCCAATATCTCGGATCCCGGGATACTGAGGAGTAAAGGCTTCAGCGGCATTCCCCTCCGAGTCTGTCTCGAGGGATCGGAGTTGAAATAATTCCTAACAAATCTGATTTAGATTATTTTCGTAGCTTCGTTTTCATTGAGTCAGGATGTTTCGTAAGGGAAAGGTATTTTGACCCTTAGATTTCAGAGTTTAAATTGATCTTCTGGGCTCATTTCTTCGTTGGCTTGCTGAGTCCACTTCGAGTTCATCCGTGTTCTCTGATTTTTTTGTTTGGAAGACAAGGGAAAGGTTTTTTTGTCTTGTCATGGTTGAGACACGTTCTGGTCGCATTTATCGTTCGAGTTGTAAGAGAGTCCTGGCGTGGAGCTAGATACTGAGAAATATCAAGAGTCGCACTGGGTGATTCTCGAAACTGGTTTCACTCTAGGAGGTGGACTTTATTCTCGATCGCTCCTGATCTCTATGCTACGTGCTTACACGCCTGTGTGTATCGTGAAGACATCGTCTGCTAGCTCTTTATCGCTATCGCTAGATGTCGCTATAATCATACTCCGACATTGGCCTCTGACAGTTCAGCCATTCGACCTTAATGCTGCCCCAGCATTCGATCCCGGCAATATTCAATCATCTCTACCTCGCTTCGCCAATGTGCTGGACTACCTTACATGACATCACTTCCCAAATCTTTCGGGCTGACGTCGTTTCCTCGTCGGGTACCTCCGGTTGACCTCTCGCTGCGTCGATGGGCTAGGCGCTCCCGGTGACTCCGGAGGCTCCACAAACGCGTCGTCCAGACTCACTCCATCCTCGGTGTCCTTCAATTCCCAGCTATCCATGAGCCTCGAAAGCGTCTCATCGGTCTCTTTATCCCTGATTCCTGGGACACTGTCCTCCTGCGACGGGGCTGTCTCGACTGAACTTTCTGTCGTTGCGCTTGAACGAGCTTCGGGGTTTTGCCTGGACTCTCCCTGAAAAGTCACTTCTCCTTCACCATGCTTATCGTCTGGGTTTATGGCATCGAGCTCATCATCCGAATCGGTTTCATGTGGAACGATCACGTCTCCCACCTCTTGAGCGACCTTAAACAGTTTGATTTGCGAGCAGTGCGCAGTAGTCATATAATTACTGCCACCGAGCTGTGCTAACTGGTATGAGTCATTTGCTAATACTGCTGTGACCACTAAGGGTCCTCGGAACTTTGGCTGCAATTTCGTCGGTAATCCCGTGGCGACTGGGAGTCTGCGGACGACTTCTCCATATCCAACGGAGTAACGCACCGTATGTGGCCTGCGTTTAGAATCATAATACTTCGAGAAATCCTTCTGCGCGAGCGTGACTGCATGAGTAACTTCGTCTCTCAATGACTGGGGAGGATTCCACCCTTTTGAAGTCTGCTGCTCATCGACGTACAACGAGAAGTTATCCCTTCTCGGCAGATAACCGTAGAGCACCTCGAATGGCGACTTGTTCGTACTTTTCGCAACCCTACGATTAATGAAATGCGCCGTTGCTTCCAATTTACCGAACCAGTCTCGTTCCTCTGGATGATGGCACAGAATCCGTAAGACTGTCACCACCGTTTTATTCATCCGCTCAGTTTGTCCATTGCTCTGAGGGTGCTGCACGCCTATTTTGACATGTCGATTCCCTTTTTCTGCGACGAACTCTTGAAGCTTCTTAGACGTAAAGGCTGTTCCCGGATCTGATATGAAGATATCCGGGAGCCCGTATTGGTAAAAGATCCTCGTCAGGAATACGATGACATACCTCGTTTCGGTGGTCTTGACTGCTTCAAGAACCACGAACTTGGATAAACTATCCACGAGCACTATTATGTGCTGCTTGCTAGCCGACGGAGGGAAGGGACCGCAATGGTCGATCATGATTTTCTGGAAGGGTCTCCTGGCAGGCGGGATCGGGTGGCATATACCCTCTTGACGCTCAGTGATTTCCTCATTATACAAGCATTCTATACATTGTCTGAGGTGCTGCTGGACATATTTCCTCATCACTGGGAACCAGTATCTCTCTTGAATCAATGCCATCGTCTTGTCCTTTCCGAAGTGACCCGACTGCTCGTGCATCAAGACGCAAATGCATTTTCTTGCTGCTCTCGGGACAACAAATAATAATCTCTCCCGTCCCTCGATCTCCATCTTGCGGAACAACACTCCGTTCTTGACTTCGAATTGCGCTCGCATCAATTCCCTACGCTGGATCTCTTTACGTTTCCACGCCTCAACCACTCTGCCAATCTCTTTGTCTTGATACTGCAATATTGCGGTGGCTTCGTCGAAGGTTTTCACCACCCTCTTTCGATCTTCAACTCCTTTTTCTTCGATGGGAGCATCTTCGACGGGATACCTACTAAAAGTATCCACGTGCTGCATTCTTTCTCCTGCTCGATGCGTGATAGTGAACTCATACTCGGCCAGTTTGTACAGCCATCTCGCTATTTGATTCGAGGTTGCTCTTTTACTCTTCAGCGCCTGAACTGCCACACAATCAGTCACTACTTCAAACTCTTCTCCATAGAGGTAATGTCTGAACCGCTCACAGGCCCAAACAACCGCCAACTGTTCGAGTTTAGTGGAGTGGTACTTCTGCTCGGTAGCCGACAATCGCCGACTTGCCGCGCACACCATTTTCCATGCTCCGTCATATTTCTGCATCAGGGCAGCTCCCAATCTCACTCCACTCGCATCAGTGTGTGGAGCTGAATAGGATTCCCCCTGGTGAAGCTGGTCAAGACAGGCTTGGCCATGAGTTTCTGCTTCAGCTGCTCAAATGCATCCTCACACTCCTGATTCCAATCGAAGACGGCATTCTTCTTCAACATTGATGTCAGGGGATTCGCGACGGTTGAGAATCCCTTGATGAACCTCCTGAAGAATCCAGCCAGACCCAGGAAACTTCTCACTTCTGGAACACTCTTCGGCACCGGATACTCCTCAATCGCCTTCAGCTTCGCATTTCCTGGCCGGATTCCGTCTTTGGATAGCGTGAAACCCAGAAAGTCGACTGTCTTCATGAAGAACTCGCATTTGCTCAATCGAATCTTCAAGCCTACTTCTCGTAACACCGAGAAGATCTTCTCCAAACTGAAGTGAACATCGAATTTATCCGTGGCTGTTATCATATCATCCACGAATGGAAAGACAACATCCCTGCCAATCATTCCCTGCACCTTGTTCATAAGCTCTTGGAAGACCGCTGGGCCATTGGCTATCCCATTCATCATCACCAGGGGCTCATGATGCCTGTCTGGTGTTATGAATGCTGCCTTGTGGCATGCATCACGGGCCATAGGGATCTGATAGTATCCCCAGGCTACATCCATTGTCGTATGTATTTGTCGTCCTCCAACGGCATCCAAGATATCCTCTATCAACGGGATCGGAAAATTCTTCCTCAGCGTCTGACTGTTTAATTTCCTGAAGTCAATGACCAGCCTGAAGGTGGAATCTTTCTTTTTGACCAACATGACAGGACTCGCATACGGCGAGTTTGATTCCTGAATTATTCCAGCCGCGAGCATCTTCTTCACGATATCCTTGAGTGCATCTCGTTCAGCCAGAGAGAGCCTGTACGGTCGCGCCCATATTGGTCCACTTCCCGCCATCTCCTCGATAGTACACTCAGCCACTTGGGTTTTACCCAGATCTTCCATCGACACAGCAACGACATCGGCATACTTGTTCACCAATTCTACCAATTCCGCTACGAGACGAGTCGGTACGCTTTTCTCCACCTTGAGATCTTCTGCCTTTAACATCGGTCGTTCTCTTATCTGTCTGATGACCGCTCCCTCGCCAAACTTCGTCACCGGCTCCAATTCGAAAATATCTCCTGCCTCCAGCAAGCGACCCTTCGCAAATACCGATCCTCGGCTGATCACCTTCTTCTTCAACTCCGTGTTCGAAATCGGGATAAGCGTATCTCCGTCCCGAACCCCGCATAGCACTCCAACATCATCCATATGCTTGATCATGAGCGTCCCACCGCAAACTTCGTTCAACTTCGCTCTTATGAAATGGATGGATCTTGCAGGAATCTCCACATCCTCCACAGTCAATACGCTGACATTCTTGTTCTTGCCCTGAGCTTGTTCTCCTCCCATCCGTCCGAGCATCAATTGCAAGAATATCTCGGGCTTCAGTATCCACGCCGAGCCGTCGAAATATATCGTTATCAGTCCGGTGTCGAGCAAATCCTTCCCGATCAGAATATCGCTTGAGTAAAGAGCCTCATCTGGGAGGATCGTCAATCTCACCTGCTCATGGACTGCTCCGTCAACTCCCATTGCAACATGAGCCTGCCCGATAGGTGAGCACAATCCTTTCCCGACTCCAGTGACAACTTTCATGGAACTCGGGGATATTTCCAAGCTCAACTCCCGAGCCGCTCCCTCGGTTAGAACCGAAACCCGGGGCCGTATCCACTCGGGCCGTCCATGTTTTGCCGTTCACCTCAATAAGTTTCGCTGGTCGATCTTCACTGTCCGACGCCTGAGCATTATTCTGATGCTCGATTTCTACTCGCTTGATCGCAGCACACTCAAATGCAAAATGACCGGCTTTTTGACATCGGAAACATATAATCTTACTCTTATCGTTGAAGTTTGATCCAGAACTGCCCGCTGTTACATTCTTCGGTTGATTCGGCCGTTCCTTCACGGATGCAGGCCAAAGTGATTCCCTCTTCGAGGAGGACTGTATCGGAGTGGCTGGCTTCTCACCAGTCCTCCCCTCAGCTTCCTGAATCATCAGCAGGGGTTGCTCCGACGAGCACTGCATTGCTTTATGTCCTTCTTGATGACACTTATAACATCTGATTCTCCGGTGAGCTCCATTGACTGCTTCACTGGAAAACGACGACGGCCTCCGAGCGTCTTCTCGATCCGACCTATGGCCCGACCGTAGTTTGTTGGAAGCCATGCAATCACTGATGTCTTGAACCAGAGCGGTGACATCGTCGTGTTTCCCACCCCGAACCTCGTGGACCAAGAAGGAATACTCAGATGTCAATCCTCTCAGTATGTGATCCTTGATGCTGTCCTCGCTCAGGCTTAACTGAATGCAGATGTTCTCGATTCGTCAAGCGAACTCCTCGAGCGACTCATTCCGATTCTGTCGTGCGCGATACAATTGATCCATGAGCATTGCATGATTCGGCTTGGGAATATATTGTAGGGATGATCCGGGGGGTCGTTCGATACTTGCCCGTTGGCACTTTATTCTTCCTACGCCGGTTAACGCTGTGAGGCGACCGTGTGCACTTAGGCAGGCAGAACGTAAGAGAGAGTTTTCACGCGCGCGGATTCTGCTCTCTGAGGTTTCTCTACCATTCTTTCCATCTGCCCTCGCCCTTCGGCGGCGGCCGATGGAGCGCGCATTTTTCGTAAATAACAGCACCTATATTTGGAGATGTCCAATTAACGATCCTATATTACCCCCCTCCCAAAGAAGAACCGACCCGGCTCTGCCATGACCCCCTACGTATATTCGATTAAGTACCGGGGCCGTTGTCGGACTTTTCTGGGATACCTAGTTTCCAGCTCTGTTGTTTGGGTTCGGTGTTCTGTAGGTATTGCTGGGTCCATCCCCGTTGTTGCCGCTGGTTCCAAGTCTGCTGGTGTCGCTAGCTCCGTTCTCGATCGTGTTGCAGGGTCCGCTTCTGCTGGAATCGCTAGTTCCTTTCTGCGAGATCTTGCTTGGTCCGTGGAATCTGTTCTCGCAGGATCCGAACGATGCTCGGTTGCTGGATTCGCTGTTTCCGATGGGTCCGTGATGCCTGTTGGTAGATTCGCTGGAGCAGTTGCTGGGTCGTTTTCCATTTGTCCGGCGCCGGGTTCGTCAGCTTGTATCACTTTCAGCCGTGACGAGTGTTCGGTATGTTCTTTCGTCCTGGGCCCAGGCAGTGTTGCTTGTTCAACCGGTGCAACCAGAAATGTCTCCGGTCCCCTCTGCTCCTTGATTATGAATGGTCCGAAGAACGGACTTTGTAGCTTGTCCGATTGGCCGACCTTTCTGAATGGATATAGTACCAATACGAGGTCGCCCAACTTGAATACGTTTTCCCTTCTGCGGCTGTCGTAGCTTGTTTTGTTGTCGTCTTTTTCCTTGTCAGCCAACTCCTTAGCTAGCTCTCTGGCGATGAGTATGTGCCGATGCAGTTTTTCGCCGTAGGTATTAGCTGTCACGGTCTTGTAGACCGGTGGAGCTGGAATGCTTGTGCTCAGAGTGTTTTCTGCCTCTCGGCCGTGCACTAGAAAGAAGGGCGAAAATTTAGCCGATTTTTGAGGGGCTGTCCTATAGGCGTGGACGATGAATGGTAGGATTCCGTCCCAGTCCGTCCGCTGTTTTTGTCATTGGTTCTGATGATCATCGGTGTTGAGATACCCGTTCTCATGATCAGTAGTAAGTTGTGCAGAGTCCTCAATCCTGTCAGAATCTCTGACTTTCCGATCTTTGATAGTATTTTTCGGTACTTATCCTGGGAAAGCTGCTGTTCCTTACTCTTTACATTCCCAGAGTACATGACGTCATCACCCTCCGAGGGTGCCGCGGAAGCAACCGAGACAAATCCCCGGAACACAGAAATCTCCACAAAGTCATCCAGTGCTAACTCCATCATCACGAACACAATGGACCCGTCGACTCCCTATCACTCGGAAACACCAGCAATGACAGAGACGACGTCGATTCCCCCGACCATCATCAGATCATCATCAGAGTCACCGTCTCTCAATTCGGTGCGCGATCCGGCAGTCGTCACGACGGGTTCGAAACTCTTTCAAACTGAGTTCACGCGGAGACCTCTAACAACTCAGACTCCTGTGTGGGGAAGATCTTCCACGACATTTCCCAAGTCATCGCCTGACCGCAGAAATTCCGGAAGTTAGAGGGCAATAGAGATGAGTTCAAATGTTGAGCGGCTTTTAGAAGCCAAAATCGGCCCAACAAGAGAGTGTGTAGGTAGTACTTGGTATCTTGGTTCCGACTGACGTTTATAGTCTAGGTACCTAATTTGTGAATATTCCCTTGACATCCCTTCTCACTTGTACAAAAGTCTCCAATGCGTACAACCTAGCCATTTCACTACATCAGGGACACTGTATTCCATTCTTCCGAGGTAGAAATGAAGACCCTTTCCCGAACTTCCGGTTTTAACCAGAGTCCTATAAAAGGGCGATATTTTTCCGTTAAAACTCTTTTCAACTCGTTCTCGAGTACGAACAACACGCTTCGTCCGCCGATCGTCGATCAAGAGAAAAGTCAGTGGTATGTTCATCCTTGGAAATCGTCCTTATTTTCCCCTTAATAGAGTCATATCTCGCCTACATATAGAGCACTCCAGCAGAGGAAGCACTGCCTCATAACAATTTCGGCCTCATGGCTTCAACGTGTAAAATTCCCGAGTAGGCTCGCCCCCGATATGTCTGTCGCAAAAAGACTTCGCAATCTACCCGGATGTTGCCCCACGAATCCCATCGACGTTGACAAATGTGAATGTCTACATCTGCAGACTCCAATGGACATCGAGATGCAGGACTAAGACAGGGAATACCGGAACTCGAGAGAGCTCAAAAGACGACGAGTCATCCAGATGATTCAAGACGTCGAACAGAGCATCACCGAACACACAGAACAACTTCGACGACAAGCCAGTGTCGATCAGATCCGGAGGCTTCGTAGGCTGGCCAATGAGCTCAGCGATGAGGACGCGGACCCCGAGACGCCCCGACGACCGCCCAGCCCACCGCTCGAGCACCCAAGACGTCCGGACCGCATCCTCCTCCTCCTCCAGGTGCTGCTGATCCTGCTGTCCCTCGTCCTTCTGTACCAGCCTCTGTCCAACATAGTCGGCCTGTTCGTCAACGTTGGTTCGTTCACAGTTCTCTGTCTTACGGTTCGACTGATCCGAATTATCTCAGAGATCAGAGAAGAATAAACAGAGTGAACGACCATGTGGTATCTCTTTTTTTTGTTTCAGAAATCTCCCATCACGATTCCTTCCCCTTTTCTTCCATCCCAACACCAACAGACCCGACAACCACCGATTCACAACCCACAACCTCCGATCCGTATTCGTCCCTTTTCGATCTCTTCCGCAATCCGAGATCCGAGGACACCTCCATTGTGGGCACCGATGGCCTGATCTGTCGCAGAATTCGTCAGTCTAGTCCACCACGCAATGGGAAGACTTGACTGCAATTCCATGAGAAGAGAGAGGCGTTCACCGAGAACAGATAGCGATTGTGATCCGATAGGCGAGCAGGCGGTCTTTAAAGGAAAAAACAAGCAAGAGGAGCCGTCTGGTCGTCCGGCTCTCTCCCCTGTTGTATGACGCGAGGCGAGAGCTGTATACCTAAGTCGCTGCCAGGCAAAGTTTATCTAAGCTGTGGGGAATGGAAGAGTTGCGGGTGGGTGGGTAAATATCTCTTTTTATTGTGAGGGAGATCAGGGCCCTTGAAGAGGCCTGGTTATTGAGATGTTTGAGCAACAAATGTATACGGATAAAATATCACGGGCTTAGTGAGATCATCCATTAAAGAAGCGACACGCAGGTGTCGGTAAAGTATGTTGTGCGCGGTTTGTGGAGCGCTTGCTTATGAGGCGGATTGTGGCCGACTTGGCCTGGAGCCGCGAGAATTTCTGCGTCGGACTTCGACTGACTTGGTGTCGAGCCGTGCGAATTTGCGTTAGTTCCGCGAAGTGCCTGCGGAGGTACGAAAAGAAGATCACAGTTTTGGGCGGAGTGGGTGGGAGCTGTCGGTGAACGCCTCTCTCTTCTCATGGAATTGCAGTCAAGTCTTCCCTTTGCGTGGTGGACTAGACTGACGAATTCCACTTCGTCGAGTTCGGCGTTCACCGAGAACAGATAGCGATTTTAACGGTGTGGATTGAGCACGGCGCAAGACATTGGCGAAGGGGTGGGGGGACGGAAATAATGTCTATAGAATGTGGCGGCTCGTGTCCATTGAGCACTTCGGAGAATATCGGGGAGTTGGAGTCCTCGCAGGTGTGCTGCGGTGGTCGAAGCAGCTCGGGTTGAGGGGGCAGTATAGATCGATGCGTCGATGCCGGCCGACTTGAGGGAATCCTTGACCCATCGGGCTAGTGCATCCTTGGAGGCAGGATGGTAGGGTTTGCGGGTAGTAAGAAACAGTGACCCAGGTTGACTGCGGAGTAGTTCTGTCATGTTGCAGTACGCGGTGAGGGCTAATATTGGGCAGCGGAGTGCGTTGATGGAGTAGGATTTTATGACCAGAGAGGACGCATGGTGGCCTGGTCGGCTGGTTTTCGTGAGGTTTCGGGTATAAGCGAATTCCCACATGTGGAGCTCCCGTGAGAGTGGTGGGTAAGAAAGATCGGCAATCTCACCGACTCGAGCGGCCGAAGTTAAGAGTAGAAGAAGAAGCGCGCGGTTCGTTGTCTGAGATAGGGTTAGCGCGTCAGAGGGACCCCAGGAGTCCGAGTGAGCGAGAAGAACTTCGACGTCCCATACGGGCGGTCGCGGCTTCGAAGGTGGATGTGTGTTGAAGATCCCTCTCATTAGGCGGCACACAGTCGGATGATATCATCCGACTGTGGTGCTTTCCTTTGCCCACGTTGAACGTGTCGATTGGTTGAAGGTAGTAGCCGCTCGCGCGGGAGGCGGTGTGGGTTCGATCCCTACTGCCGGAAAAATATGCAGGTACTCGGCCTTGATCCTCCTGGGTATATTTGCTCTATGGATTCGTCCTCGGAAGCAATGTGAATAACAGTACCCGGGACGTTAAACCTTGGCTGTGTGGATCAGCCCGAAAAAGTTTTTTTTTTTTTGGTTGAAGGTAGTAGGACAGGCAAGAACGGAAGGAATTTGTTGCTGAGTATGAGTATCCACTGCGGGCGATGTCGGCCAGGTAGTTACACACTTGGTTTAGAGCAGGGGACGGCGACTTCTCCGAGTCCGCGGACCGTCAAAATCTGGTTTCTCCCCCGCGGACCGTCGAGCTGAACATCTATCCTATTTTGGCCATCTCAGGCATATTATCGTAGGTTTTCCTGTCGAGATGTCTTCCTGGTTCAAATTCCGCTGTTTCCGCGCGCTCTGATGATATGAGCCGTCTTTTGTTGGAGCATTCCTCGCGCGGTTGTAGCATTGTCGTCTTCGTTTCTAAAAATATTGCCGTACTCTCGGTCACTTCACTCCGTCCACGAACGTGATTGGTCCGAATCCTCGAAACGGCGCGTGGAGTCTGAGGTCTGATCGAGGACATTTGATGACCGCCAAAAGGCAAGCTCTCCCATTACTTTTCCGTTCACATTTTACATTGAAATATCGCAAATCGCAAGGACATCCGTGAATCGCTCGTTTGATCTCGCCTGTACATGTACACCTCGGAAACAAGTTCTTGCAAAAACTCCTTTTCTCAAGCTCGGGTGTCTGACGTTAGCGAATGTTAGGTCGCATGTGCAGTCTTGCACGACTTCGATGCTAAATAATTCGAAGCACCCCGAATCTTCAGAGCGCCTCGGCATGAGCGGGAAGAATCACGCGAATCAGGCTGATCTTCCGAAATGAGTGACAATGATCAGGATGAAAGAAATAGTAAATAGTGACTGCATGTCCGGTGGCGATAATGGGAGTCAAGAATCGCGAAGCACACGAAATATCGCCGCGATCGTCGAAGAAAATCAGGGATCAAGTCACGCGAGCATCAGAAGGAAAAGTGCTTCTGCCGAGAATCGGCCCACGAAGAGGGCCAAATTTATCAGGAAGTACTCCTCGGACTATTCGGCCTTCGGGTTCGTCGTGGAGCCCGATAGCGAAACCGCTCCGCGGCCTCTGTGCCTTGTATGCGAGAAAAGTTTATCGAATGATGCCATGAAACCATCAAAACTTCTCAGGCATTTCCGCTCGCAACACTCAAATCTGGCTCTGAAGTCGATCGAGTATTTCGAGCAGCTCTATAAGGACATTGCAGGAGAAGACGGAAGCCGAGAGCGACTCGATGAAAGAAAAATACTGAGAGCTTCGTATGAAATAGCCTTATCGATTGCGAAAAACAAAAAACCATTCACTATCGGCGAAAAACTGATCAAGCCTTGTCTCATCACTGCCTCCGAAATACTCCTCGGTGCAGCTCAGACGCAGAAAATAAAGAGAATTCCCCTATCCGCTCGAACTATTCAGCGGAGGATGGTGAGAATGTCCGCTGATGTGGAGAGTCAGCTTGTGCAGATGATTGAGAACACCTCCCACTTCTCGATGCAGGTTGATGAATCGACTGATGTCTCCAATCGAGCCATCCTACTTTGTTTCGTGAGGTTCGCCGAGAGAACATCTATACGGGAAGAGTTCCTGTGTGCGCTAGATCTGCCGGGTAGAACAACAAGTTCAGCTTGTTTCACGGCTCTCAACGATTATTTTTCGAAACACAAGATAGACTGGAGGAAGTGTGTCGGGATCTGCACGGATGGCGCAGCAAACATGGTGGGGCGATTAACCGGGCTGGTCACCAAAGTCAAGCAACTCGCGCATCCCGATTTTATTTCATCTCATTGTCTCATCCATCGGGAGCAACTCGTAGCAAAGGGGATGAGTGCAGAGCTCCGTGGCGTTTTGACAATTGTTGTCAAAATTATTAACAATATCCGACACAAGGCGCTGAACTCGAGGCTCTTTGAATCGCTCTGTGAAGAGATGGATTCCGAGTTCAAAAATCTCCTCCTCCACGCCGAAGTCAGTGGTTGTCGAGAGGCCGCATGCTTACGCGATTCTTCGCGTTGCGAGAGGAAGTGAGCATTTTCTTACGCCACCATAAGCATCCCGATGCTGAGAAATTAGTCCGACAAAGATTGGGTCGCTGAGTTGGCCTATCTGGTGGACATTTTCTCGCTCCTGAACGAGCTGAATCTCTCACTCCAGGGAGACAATCAGGACGTCTTCACAATGAGAGGCAAGATGGACGCCTTCCAAAATAAGTTGTCGCTGTGGTGTACTCGGCTGGTCGATGATGATGTCTCCATGTTCCCAACATTCCACGCTTTCGTCGTCGAGAACGACATCGATGCTCGGACAATCTTTCCGTTGCTCCAGGAGCACCTCCAGTCTCTGACGGAGGCATTTGCATCGTATTTTCCGCCGGATGAGGATCCCAGAGTGGGTCGTATGTGGGTATTAGACCCCTTCAGGGCTACTATTGAAGACTGCAATCTAGGGACGAAAGAGAAGGAGATCCTGATTGAATTATCTTGCGATGATTGCCTTGAGAATGAAGTTCGACGCGGGTATTGTTTGTATGGGATTCGAATAATGCGCGTGCGTACGCCAGAGCCCTCTAGCAGCACTAGCCTGAGACAATAAAACAGTTGACTACAACTCATTGTGGAGCACGCATCGTCTATTCCTTGGATAGGGATCTACAGGAATAGTTAGGAACATCGACTAAGAAACTGGTGTCAGAATAGTGCGAACATCAAGAAGTGACTCAAGGATAGGATGGCGAAGAGCACGAATCCGGGTACGCTACCCTTGCCGACCCCGTTGCCGCTTTTCGCACCCAACAGGAGAAAGAAGTGGCTGGAATTCAGAGAGGACTTTTACGATTACGCGCTCTCGAACGGCATCTTCGGACAGACTCCTGAGGTGCAGATATCACACTTCAGAACAGCTCTAGGACCCCAGTGCAAGAGTAAATTGCGAGCGCTTAAAGTCACGGTAGCGAACAACTCGGTCGACGTCATCAAATTGGCGGCGGAGTCAAATATCCCCAGTCCTCTTCTGGAATCGACTGTCAAGGCATGGGAGAAGGAATACTGTGGCAAACAGAACGTTTTGGTCGTACGCGAAAAATTCTACGCGTGCAATCAAGGAAGTATTGACTTCGAACGTTTCCTCGAGAAGGTGTGCGAACTGGCGGAAGATTGTGAATTCCCAACGGAGGTCAAAGATGAGATGATTCGCGATCGATTGGTGCTCGGATTGGATAGTGATCGCTTGAAGGATCGAGTGATTCAGAATGATAAGAATGACCTTCGGTCGGTCATCGAGGTCTTAAGGAGATCCTCGCGATCGTTGCCAATGATTTCGACTACGGCGGAGATCAGTGGCGCGGTGAAAGAGGAGGCAGTGCACAAAGTGAGGGGAGAGAGGGCCTCTAGACAGTCAGCTGGCCAGAGCAAAACAGAAGGTGGAAAATGCCAGTTCTGTCAATATGTGCATCGCCCCGGACAAGTTTGCCCAGCCAAAGATCGTAAGTGCGCGAAGTGTAACAAAT
>NW_003804857.1:0-1168 GCF_000255335.2 Galendromus occidentalis | reverse complement strand
GAGAATCAATCTCTGGTGCGAAACTACCATTTTTCTGTTCACGGAAGAGTCGTTGCCATTCGTCTTTCTTGCATGAGTAGCTCCTTACAGGGTAAGTGATGCTTCAGTTTCAATCCTGATTTGTATCAATGAGCACTTTGAACACAGTATTTCATTCCATGAGTATGCAGAAACCTGCTGTACCAGAAAGTTGACAACCTTCGGACTGCGAGTTTTTCGTCAAAACGAAGAAACTCTGAACACGCTTTCACAAGCACGGCGATCGCAATGTGACTATGCGATAAGACTAGATTCGGTTGGCTACTTTCCCCAATGACTTCAGCGAACGTATTGGAATCAGATCCCACTCGCCGATTCCCAGGTTGAGAATCTCTCAGTAAGGTCTGGCATCTACACTGTGAGCCATGAGCCTTTGAAATAGATACAAGTCATTGAAAAAAGGGGCCGCCGTTATTGAATCCAGGCCGATGAAAGACGTCGCGATTCTGGATCTGAACGGTCGGGTCAGAAGTGACTGTCCGGAAATTCCTGGTTCATCCAGAAAAAACTTTCTCTTGGTGAGCAGCGGGCATCGACGGCGTCATTGAACTAGTTGTATTGCTTTCAACCAAAGCTCCTTGATTTTGGATGACGATTCGATTTTTCTGGGCGAGATACTTCTCGACTGACAGTATGTCGACATATCTATCTTGGTGTTCCAACCATACATACCTGCGAAATGCGAGATCTTCATTCGGGGCTTCTCGGTGCCCGAATCATCCGAGATCTACGAACAGATCGCTGGGGCGTTGCCGGGCTGTCGCCGTCTCGCCGACGAGTCTTCCGTTGAACTCTTGGGCGCTCCTGTCTTCGACGCTGGCATCACTCATGCCCTGGATGAGAAGAGTTCCGTGTACGACACGATTTTCCGACGGATGCAGCACATGAATGGACACGTCGCCACGTACATCATGCAGCGAGCTGCGGGTGTGCCCAAGCTCACTTACCTGCTGCGTGCCAGTCCCGCCTACAAGATGACTGCGCCTCTGGCTCGCCTGGATGACCGGTTCGTGTCAGCTTTTGAGAGCATCCTAAAAATCTCCTTATCTGGGGATGCTCTCATCCAGCTCTCTTTACCCACCTCCTTGGGGGGAATCGGAATTCCTACGCCATCGAGGGTTGCGCTCCC